>NW_024070207.1:38848877-38937650 GCF_014754425.2 Oryx dammah | reverse complement strand
ATAGATGGGGAAACAGTGGAAACAGTGTCAGACTTTATTTTTTGGGGCTCCAAAATCACTGCAGATGGTGACTGCAGCCATGAAATTAAAAGATGCTTACTCCTTGGAAGGACAGTTATGACCAACCTAGATAGCACATTCAAAAGCAGAGACATTACTTTGCCTAGTCAAGGCTGTCTAGTCAAGGCTATAGTCGGACACGACTGAGCAACTGAACTGAACTGAACTGAACACCTAAAGCAACTAGAAAAGGAAGAAATGAAGAACTCCAGGGTTAATAGAAGGAAAGAAATCTTAAAAATTAGGGCAGAAATAAATGCAAAAGAAACAAAAGAGACCATAGCAAAAATCAACAAAGCCAAAAGCTGGTTCTTTGAGAGGATGAATAAAATTGACAAACCATTAGCCAGACTCATCAGGAAACAAAGGGAGAAAAATCAAATCAATAAAATTAGAAATGAAAATGGAGAGATCACAGCAGACAACACAGAAATACAAAGGGTCATAAGAGACTACTATCAGCAATTATATGCCAATAAAATGGACAACTTGGAAGAAATGGACAAATTCTTAGAAAAGTACAACTTTCCAAAACTGAACCAGGAAGAAACAGAAAATCTTAACAGACCCATCACAAGCATGGAAATTGAAACTTTAATCAGAAATCTTCCAGCAAACAAAAGCCCATGTCCAGATGGCTTCACAGCTGAATTCTACCAAAAATTTAGAGAAGAGCTAACACCTATCCTACTCAAACTCTTCCAGAAAATTGCAGAGGAAGGTAAACTTCCAAACTCATTCTATGAGGCCACCATCACCCTAATACCAAAACCTGACAAAGATGCCACAAAAAAAGAAAACTACAGGCCAATATCACTGATGAACATAGATGCAAAACCCTTAACAAAATTCTAGCAATCAGAATCCAACAACACATTAAAAAGATCATACATCATGACCAAGTGGGCTTTATCCCAGGGATGCAAGGATTCTTCAATATCCACAAATCAATCAATGTAATACACCACATTAACAAATTGAAAAATAAAAGCCATATGATTATCTCAATAGATGCAGAGAAAGCCTTTGACAAAATTCAACATCCATTTATGATAAAAAAAAAAAAACAAACCTCCAGAAAACAGGAGTAGAAGGAACATACCTCAACATAATAAAAGCTCTATATGACAAACCCACAGAAAACATTATCCTCAATGGTGAAAAATTGAAAGCATTTCCCCTAAAGTCAGGAACAAGACAAGGGTGCCCACTTTCACCACTACTATTCAACATAGTTTTGGAAGTTTTGGCCACAGCAATCAGAGCAGAGAAAGAAATAAAAAGGAATCCAAATTGGAAAAGAACTAAAACTCTCACTGTTTGCAGATGACATTATCCTCTACACAGAAAACCCTAAAGACTCCACTAGAAAATTATTAGACCTAATAAATGAATATAGTAAAGTTGCAGGATATAAAATCAACACACAGAAATCCCTTGCAAAAAGAAAAAAGAAAAAAAGAAATCCCTTGCATTCCTATATACTAATAATGAGAAAATAAAGAAATTAAGGAAACAATTCCATTCACCATTGCAATGAAAAGAATAAAATACTTAGGAATATATCTACCTAAAGAAACTAAAGACCTATATATAGAAAACTATAAAACACTGGTGAAAGAAATCAAAGAGGACACTAATAGATGAAGAAATATACCGTGTTTGGATTGGAAGAATCAATATAGTGAAAATGAGTATACGACCCAAAGCAATCTATAGATTCAATGCAATCCCTATCAAGCTACCAACGGTATTTTTCACAGAGCTAGAACAAATAATTTCACAATTTGTATGGAAATACAAAAAACCTCGAACAGCCAAAGCAATCTTGAGAAAGAAGAATAGAACTGGAGGAATCAACCTGCCTGACTTCAGGCTCTACTACAAAGCCACAGTCATCAAGACAGTATGGTACTGGCACAAAGACAGAAATATAAATCAATGGAAGAAAATAGAAAACCCAGAGATAAATCCGCACACCTATGGACACCTTATCTTTGACAAAGGAGGCAAGAATATACAATAGAGAAAAGACAATCTCTTTAACAAGTGGTGCTGTGAAAACTGGTCAACCACTTGTAAAAGAATGAAACTAGAACACTTTCTAACACCATACACAAAAATAAACTCAAAATGGATTAAAGATCTAAACATAAGACCAGAAACTATAAAACTCCTAGAGGAAAACATAGGCAAACCACTCTCCAACATAAATCACAGCAGGATCCTCTATGACCCACCTCCCAGAATGTTGGAAATAAAAGCAAAAATAAACAAATGGGACCTAATTAAAATTAAAAGCTTCTGCACAGCAAAGGAAACTATAAGTAAGGTGAAAAGACAGCCTTCAGAATGGGAGAAAATAATAGCAAATGAAGCAACTGACAAAGAATTAATCTCAAAAATATACAAGCAGATCCTGCAGCTCAATTCCAGAAACATAAACGACCCAATCAAAAAATGGGCCAAAGAACTAAACAGACATTTCTCCAAAGAAGACATACAGATGGCTAACAAACACATGAAAAGATGCTCAACATCACTCATTATCAGAGAAATGCAAATCAAAACCACAATGAGGTACCATTTCACGCCAGTCAGAATGGCTGCTATCCAAAAGTCTACAAACAATAAATGCTGGAGAGGGTGTGGAGAAAAAAGAACCTTCTTACACTGTTGGCGGGAATGCAAACTAGTACAGCCACTATGGAGAACAGTGTGGAGATTCCTTAAAAAACTGGAAATAGAACTGCCATACAACCCAGCAATCCCACTGCTGGGCATACACACCGAGGAAACCAGAATTGAAAGAGACACATGTAGCCCAATGTTCATCGCAGCACTGTTTATAATAGCCAGGACATGGAAGCAACCTAGATGTGCATCAGCAGATGAATAGATGAGAAAGCAGTGGTACATATACACAATGGAGTATTACTCAGACATTAAAAAGAATACATTTGAATCAGTTCTAATGAGGTGGATGAAACTGGAGCCTATTATACAGAGTGAAGTAAGCCAGAAAGAAAAACACCAATATGGTATACTAACACATGTATATGGAATTTAGAAAGAAGGTAATGATAACCCTGTATGTGAGACAACAAAAGAGACACAAATGTATAGAACAGTCTTTTGGACTCTGTGGGAGAGGGCAAGGGTGGGATGATTCGGGAGAATGGCATTGAAACATGTATAATATCATATGTGAAATGAATCGCCAGTCCAGGTTCGATGCATGATACAGGATGCTTGGGGATGGTGCACTGGGATGACCCAGAGGGATGGTATGGGGAGGGAGGTGGGAGGGAGGTTCAGGATGGGGAACACGTGTACACCCGTGGCAGATTCATGTTGATGTGTGCCAAAACCAATACAATATAGTAAAGTAATTAGCCTCCAATTAAAATAAATAAATTTATATTTTTTAAAAATTGGTCAATTTATCTAATGAAAAACATCTGCCAAAACAGTTCACCCATTCCTCCCACCCTCTACTCCCTGTCTCTTACAACTACCAATCTGTTCTCTTTATCTATGAAGTTGGTGGTTTTTTTCCCTTAGATTCCACATATAAGAGAGATCATACAGGGACTTCCCTGGCAGTCTAGTGGTTAAGATTCTGCACTTCCACTGCCGGGGGTGAGGTTTCATCCTTATTCAGAGAACTAAGTTCCTGCATGCCATGGTAAATGGCCAAAGAGAGAGAGATCATACAGTAGTTTTCTTTCTCTGTTCAACTTATTTCACTTAGCATAATGCCTTTAAGGTCCATCCATGTTGTAGAAAATGATAAGAATTTACTCTTTTTATGACTGAATAATATTCCATTGCATATATATACCACAATTTCTTTACCAATTTAATCATTGATGGACACTTAGGTTGTTTCCCTATCTTGGTTATTGTAAATAATGTTGCAATGAACACAAGGGTGCCTATATCTTTTTGAATTAGTGTTTTCCTTTTCTTCAGATAAATTTCTTAAATATTTTCTATGTTCAAAGTTGTATGCTGGCCAGCATGGAAATGATGTGACCCCAGTGCTTAGAACACACCTTTTGGCAGAAACAAGACATGTTCAGAAAGGATTGGTGGAAAGTAGGCGTAGAGGTGGACTAGGTCTGAAAGATAGGGATAAAAGTTACATATGAGCTTGGTAGCAGTAGGGGTCTGGGACTAAATTGTAATGATAAAAGTCCATGCAAACTTCTAAATTCAGTTGAGAAATTGAGACAGTAGGAGGACTTTTGTAGCAAGAAAGGGATTTGGACTTGCCAGTTAGTTCAGTAATTCCCTGAGTAATTACCAGGGATACCACTGTTGTCCAAGTGTGGGTGGTGTTCAGGTTGGAGCTTACAGACCTTTCAAGACACTTTCAAAGAAGGGGAGAAAAACAGGGCTGGCAAATGGTTTAGGAACAGGGTGAGCAAGGACTTCTGTGACCTGAGTGCTGTCATCCATAAGTGAGCAATCAAAGCGACTTTCAACCTTAACACAGGGGTTGTCCTTAATCGTTGACAACTTGGCTAAAACTTTTCAACTTCTGATTATTTCATCTCCCATGATGAAGCTATTTGTTCCTTGTTATCAGTTTATCAGGCTGTAAGCCTTTTGAGCACCCACAAGGGGCAACAGAGAGCATTAAGTGTTCCCAAGGGCTTGTGGTTCAGCTGGTAAAGAACCTGTTTGCAATGTGGGAGACATGGGTTCCATCCTCGGGTTGGGAAGATCCCCTGGAGAAGGAAACTGCAACCCACTCCAGTACTCTTGCCTGGAGAATTCCATGGACAGAGGAGTGGGACAGGCTGCAGTCCATGAAATCACAGAGTTGGACATGACTGTGTGACTAGCTTTCACTTTTTTTCAGTTTAGGCTCAGCAAACCCAATCTTTGAGGGTCTTTTAAGAAACTGCACTCCATGCCAATATGAAGCCTTCATTCAGTAACCAGAGTTAAGGGGAGGTCAATTGCTTGGAAGAGGAAGTAAAGAGACTGTGCACAGAGACCTACCTTCTTTTATGGCCTAACCCTCACTCTTGCCTGGCTCTTTTCTGGACTCCTAGGAATCATGCTATTGGCTGGGGACAAAGTGATCCACGTTCATAACAGATCCCATCACACTACTGTCTATCTGCTTCTTGGCCTTTGACTTTTCATTTAAATGATGTTGGATCTAATTTCTTTATGGCTGACTCACAACATAAAGCATTTATTTATGATTCTTACCCCCCATGAAAAATAAACAAGAAAAACACATTATTCATTCATTCATTAGACATTTGTGCAGAATCTACTACTACAGAATTCTTTCAGACAAGATGACAATGTGGGGCAATTGTTATTAACTGGCAGGAAGCCAAGCAGCATTAACAACAAACAAGTGAAAGAAAAACTTTTCACTGGCAAACTAGGTGGCAAAATCATTACACACAAGCCTGAGTATTTATATTCTCCCATTTCAGTATAAAAACAAATGCCTTGATCACAAATTTATGGGAGTTAAACTACAAACAAGAGCATGTCACTTAACTGACACTGCATTAATCCTCTTTCATAGGCCAGCAATGTGTGTAAGTGAGACAGCTTCTCATCAGACATGATCAGCTCCCTGGCATGTCCATTGCTCAGCTGGAGAAGAAAATGTCTTTCAAGAACAACCTGTGCATCTACGTTTTGGATAAACATAGAACAGAAAACATCACTGTGCTTTTAACAGAAATTGTTGGGGAAAGCAAAATGTACTGCACACATTTCTGGTGAAATTACCAGAGTAACTATTAGAGGAGTGTTATTAAAATGTGTCCTGCAGGGTCCTGGAGCACAGCCATTCCCAATTAGATGTTGGCTTTATCAGAAATCTGCCCCTTCCCTTCACAGAGAAAATAATTGGCACCTTAGGAGAATCTGTGACAACATCAGCAATTTCATTTGCTTGGTAGTGGTATTTTTTTCCCTCCCCCTTTTCTTTCTCTCCCCCACCCCAAGATATAATTCACATGCCACATACCATTTTTAAATGTACAGTTCATTGCTTTTTAGTGTATTCACAAAGTTGTGCAACCTTGACCTCTAATTAACTTTCTGTCTCAATGGATTTGTCTATCTTGTATGTTTCAAATGAATGGAATTATCCATATGGGGCCTTTTGTGTCTGGCTTCTTTGATTTAACGTCATTTTTTCAAGGTTCATCTATGTTGTGGTATGGATCAGTACTTCATTCCTTTTATGGCTGATTGATATTCTATTTTACTGATATACCACACTTTATCAATGTATCAATGGACACAGATTATTTCCACATTTTGGCTATTATACATAATGTTGCTATGAACATTCACAGACAAGTCTTGTGAGATTGTATATTTTATTTCTCTTGGATGTATACTTAGAAGTGGAATTGCTAGGTCATGTAGTAAATATGTTTAACTTTTTGAGGAACTGTCAAATGGTTTTCCAAATCAGCTGTACCATTTTGCTTCATACCAGCAATGTATGAGGTTTCAAATTTTCTCCATATCTTTACCAATACTTGTTATCATCCTTCTTTTTGTTTATTGCCATCTTAGTGGGTGTGAAGTGGTATTTCACTGTGGTTTTGATTTGTATTTGCCTAATGAGTAATGACATTATTAGACATGAAGGAAGCTTAAATACATATTACTGAGTGAAAGAAGTCAATCTTAAGAGGTTACATAATGTATAATTCCAACTATTTGACATTTTGCAAAAGGTGACAGTCAAAAAATCAGTAGTTGCCAGGGATTGGGGCAGGGGTGAGAGGAAGATAGATGAATAGGCAGAGTACAGTGGATTTTTAGGGCAGTGAAATACTCTGTGGGCTTCCCAGGTGGCTCAGTGGTAAAGAATCCACCTGCAAGGCAGGAGACCCAGGTTGGATCCCTGGATGGGGAAGACCCCCTGGGGGAGGGCATGACAACCCCACTCCAGTATTCTTGCTTGGAGAACCCCATGGACAGAGGAGCCTGGTGGACTATAGTCCATAGGGTTGCAAAGAGTTGAACACGACTGAAGTGACTGAGCACCCAGGCACAAATACTCTGTATCATCCTATAATGGTGGATACATATTATTATCCATTTGTCTCAACTCATAAAATGTACACTATCAAGAGTGAATGGTAATGTAAACTATGGATTTGGATGATTATTTCAGTGTCGGTTCATCATTTGTAACAAATGTACCACTCTGGTGGGGGAAGTAAATAATGGGAGAGGATATACATACATGGAGATAGGAGGTATATGGGAAATCTCTGTACCTACTGCTTAGTATTGCTGTAAACATAAAATGGCTCTAAAATATAAAGTCTATTAAAAAAAAAAAACAGAAAACAGGGCTTCCCTGGTAGCTCAGTGGTAAAGAATCTGCCTGCCAATGTAGGAGACACAGGTTCAATCCTTGATCCAGGAAGACTCCACATGCCTCAGAGCCACTATTGAGCTTGTGCTCTAGAGCCCGAGAGCCACAACTACTGAGCCCACATGCTTCAATTACTGAAATCGAGCACCTAGATCCTGTGCTTCACAACAAGAGAAGCCAGAACTAGAGAAAACCCCATGCAGGGACAAAGACCCAGCACAGCCAAAAAAAAGACCTTGTTAAAAAAATCAAGATAATGCAAGAGGTATTTATGGAATAGTGCTAGAAAATGTATATGCCTCACATTCAATTATAATAATTGTATTTTTAATGTATTAACTTTTGTATTCTTGACTCAGCTCCTAAATTATAAAGACCTTGAAACTATAAAAACCTTGATAAACCATGGTTTCTTTTTTATGTTACATTTAAGCTCTAGCACAATGAACATAATAAACTTTCAATATATACTTTTACCAAGAAAAAGAAAAGAGAATGGATAATGTCTCAAATGAACGAATCAAGAAACAATAATATGCATATAATATTATTTGGAAATATCATGGTAAATACAGTCAAGATTTGTTTAAATATTTTGAAAGTGGTTGTCTTTTGAAAATGAAAACAGCACCTCAAATCACATATTTAAAAAAACCCAACAAATGAAGCCTTGTTTTGAATGAAATTTATAAACTCTTAAATATATTCACTATTATAGTCCCCTTGGTTCTTCTGACTCCTCTTGTTTTCAAAAAATATTTTTGAGTCTTTTGCTTAAAGTATATTTTACCTGGTTTCTATTTATTTTCTGTTTTCAAAATGCAAGCAACTTTTCAAATATATGTTATCAAACTTTTTAAAATTAATTTTTACTAGAGTATAGTTTATTAATAGTGTTGTATTAGTTTCTGCTGTACAGCAAAACTTATACATTATGCACTTTTTTAGAGTCCATTCCTATATAGGCCATTTTGAAATGAGTTTACTCTTTAAAAACTCTTAATAATTTTCTTTTGTTTTTTCCATTATATCTTATTTAATTTAAATTTATTTTTAATTGGACAATAATTGCTTTACAATATTGCGCTGGTTTCTGCCATATATCAATATGAACCTGTCACAGGTACACATATGTCCCCTCCCTCTTGAACCTCCCTCGCATTCCCACCCCATCCCATCCAATTAAGGTTGTCACAGAACACTGGATTTGAGCTCCCTGCATCACACAGCAAATTCATGGATCTCAAAACTACTCCTGAAGAGGTTTACGGGAGAAATCTTAGATTGTACCCGGGTATATCTGGTTAACTTCTGTCTGGGAGTTCCTTACTCCCTTTATCTCTTCCTGAAAACAGTTTTTTAAAAGTAAATGGCCAAAGTCATATCCCCAAAGTTTCCATGTCTTACGGTCTTATATTCAAAACATTCTAAATCATTTAAAAGATTAAAAAGAGTCCAAGTGTCCATCAGTAAGGGCTTGGTTAAATTATGGTGCATCTACCCAATGTTAAATTTCAAATTCAGCTTCTTCCTTTCATCTTCTTTCTAAAATAACAACAGGAATACAATTAGTGAGAAATAAGTAGTGTACTCAATTTTTCATTTTTCAAATTGATTAGAGTAAAAATGTTTGACCTAAATACAAAAAGGACAGTGGATAAATTAAGGAGTAATGGCAACTAATTAACCAAAATATATATATATTTTTTGTTGTTTTTAGTTGCCTAATTCTACTTGTGGTTAGACCAATAATCAAATTTACTTTTATTCCCTGAGAAGACACCAAATAATCATGGAACATATGAATAACAGAGATGCAAGTGTGAGATTAAACTGGCTGGTGACTGATCCATAAAGTAAAAATTTTACATGCTGAAAATTAATAATCAATTTTCTATGAAATGCATCCTCAGTTCCTCGACAAGTTAGAGTTACCATATGACCTAGCAATTCTCCTCCTGGAGAAACGAAAGCATATGTCCTCATAGAAACCTGTACGTTAATGTTCATAGCAGCATTATTCATAATAGCCAAAAAAGTAGAAACTATACAATGTTCACAACAGATGAACAGATGAACAAGAAGTGGTATATCCATACACTGGAGATATTACTCAGCCATAAAAAGAATGAAGTACTAATACATGCTACAATGTAGATGAACCTCAAAAACATTATGTGCAATGAAAGAAAACAATGTTTCCATTGACTTAACATACCCAGAATAGGCAAATCAGTAGAGACAAAGCAGATTGGTATTTGTTTGGGGATGGGGGATAGGGAAATGGGAAAATACTGCTTAATCAATACAGGTTTTCCTTTTGGGATAATGAAAATTTTCTAAAACTAGATAGTGGTGATGATTGCACAAGCCTATGAATATAGTAAAAAATCACTGGATTGTACGTATTAAATGAGTGAATTATATGTATTAGGAAGTTATATGAATAAAACTGTCAACAAAAAAAGAAAGGAGCAATTAGGACAGATAAGGGGAGGGTAGCAGGTCTCCCTGGCAGATTCAGGTAAACACAGTTCAGTTCAGTTCAGTTCAGTTCATTTCAGTTCAGTTGCTCAGTCGTGTCCGAATCTTTGGGACCCCATGAATTGCAGCACGCCAGGCCTCCCTGTCCATCACCATCTCCCGGAGTTCATTCAGACTCGCGTCCATCGAGTCAGTGATGCCATCCAGCCATCTCATCCTCTGTCATCCCCTTCTCCTCCTGCCCCCAATCCCTCCCAGCATCAGAGTCTTTTCCAATGAGTCAACTCTTTGCATGAGGTGGCCAAAGTACTGGAGCTTCAGCTTTAGCATCATTCCTTCCAAAGAAATCCCAGGGCTGATCTCCTTTAGAATGGACTGGTTGGATATCCTTGCAGTCCAAGGGACTCTCAAGAGTCTTCTCCAACACCACATTTCAAAAGCATTAATTCTTTGGCGCTCAGCCTTCTTCACAGTCCAACTCTCACATCCATACATGACTACTGGAAAAACCATAGCCTTGACTAGACGGACAAAGTAATGTCCGTCGGCAAAGTAATGTCTCTGCTTTTGAATATACTATCTAGGTTGGTCATAACTTTTCTTCCAAGGAGTAAGCGTCTTTTAATTTCATGGCTGCAGTCACCATCTGCAGTGATTTTGGAGCCCCCCAAAATAAACTCTGACACTGTTTCTACTGTTTCCCCATCTATTTCCCATGAAGTGATGGGACTGGATGCCATGATGTTCGTTTTCTGAATGTTGAGCTTTAAGCCAACTTTTTCGCTCTCCTCTTTCACTTTCATCAAGAGGCTCTTTAGCTCCTCTTCACTTTCTGCCATAACGGTGGTGTCATCTGCATATCTGAGGTTATTGATATTTCTCCCGGCAATCTTGATTCCAGCTTGTGCTTCTTCCAGCCCAGCGTTTCTCATGATGTACTCTGCATAGAAGTTAAATAAGCAGGGTGACAATATACAGCCTTGACGTACTCCTTTTCCTATTTGGAACCAGTCTGTTGTTCCATATCCAGTTCTAACTGTTGCTTGCTGACCTGCATACAGATTTCTCAAGAGGCAGGTCAGCTGGTCTGGTATTCCCATCTCTTTCAGAATTTTCCACTGTTTATTGTGATCCACACAGTCAAAGGCTTTGGCACAGTCAATAAAGCAAAAATAGATGTTCTTCTGGAACTCTCTTGCTTTTTCCATGATCCAGCGGATGTTGGCAATTTGATCTCTGGTTCCTCTGCCTTTTCTAAAATCAGCTTGAACATCAGGGAGTTCATGGTTCACGTATTGCTGAAGCCTGGCTGGGAGAATTTTGAGCATTACTTTACTAAAGTGTGAGATGAGTGCAATTGTGCGGTATTTTGAGCATTCTTTGGCATTTCTTTGGGATTGGAATGAAAACTGACCTTTTCCAGTCCTGTGGCCACTGCTGAGTTTTCCAAATTTGCTGGCATATTGAGTGCAGCAGTTTCACAGCATCATCTTTCAGGATTTGAAATAGCTCCACTGGAATTCCATCACCTCCACTAGCTTTGTTCGTAGTGATGCTTTCTAAGGCCCACTTGACTTCACTTTCCAAGATGTCTGGCTGTAGATTAGTGATCACATCATCATGATTATCTGGGTCATGAAGATCTTTTTTGTACAGTTCTTCCGTGTATTCTTGCCACCTCTTCTTAATATCTTCTGCTTCTGTTCAGTCCATACCATTTCTGTCCTTTATCGAGCCCATCTTTGCATGAAATGTTCCCTTGGTATCTCTAATTTTCTTGACGAGATCTCTAGTCTTTCCCATTCTGTTGTTTTCCTCGATTTTTGCATTGATCGGTGAAGAGGGCTTTCTTATCTCTTCTTGCTATTTTTTTGGAACTCTGCGTTCAGATGCTTATATCTTTCCTTTTCTCCTTTGCTTTTTGCCTCTCTTCTTTTCACAGCTATTTGTAAGGCCTCCCCAGACAGCCATTTTGCTTTTTTGCATTCCTTTTCCATGGGGATGGTCTTGATCCCTGTCACCTGTACAATGTCACGAACCTCATTCCATAGTTCATCAGGCACTCTGTCTATCAGATCTAGGCCCTTAAATCTATTTCTCACTTCCACTGTATAATCATAAGGGATTTGATTTAGGTCATACCTGAATGGTCTAGCGGTTTTCCCTATTTTCTTCAATTTGAGTATGAATCTGCTAATAAGGAATTCATGATCTGAGCCACAATCAGCTCCTGGTCTCGTTTTTGTTGACTGTATAGAGCTTCTCCATCTTTGGCTGCAAAGAATATAATCAGTCTGATTTTGGTGTTGACCATCTGGTGATGTCCATGTGTAGAGTCTTCTCTTGTGTTGTTGGAAGAGGGTCTTTGCTATGACCAGTGCATTTTCTTGGCAAAACTCTGTTAGTCTTTGCCCTGCTTCATTCTGCATTCCAAGGCCAAATTTGCCTGTTACTCCAGGTGTTTCTTGACTTCCTACTTTTGCATTCCAGCCCCCTCTAATGAAAAGGACATCTTTTTTGGGTGTTAGTTCTAAAAGGTCTTGTAGGTCTTCATAAAACCGTTCAACTTCAGTTTCTTCAGTGTTACTGGTTGGGGCATAGACTTGGATTACTGTGATATTGAATGGTTTGCCTTGGAGACGAACAGAGATCATTCTGTCATTTTTGAGACTGCATCCAAGTACTGCATTTCGGACTCTTTTGTTGACCACAATGGCTACTCCATTTCTTCTAAGGGATTCCTGCCCGCAGTAGTAGATATAATGGTCATCTGAGTTAAATTCACCCATTCCACTCCATTTTAGTTCGCTGATTCCTAGAATGTTGACGTTCACCCTTGCCATCTCTTGTTTGACCACTTCCAATTTGCCTTGATTCATGGACCTGACATTCCAGGTTCCTATGCAATATTGCTCTTTACAGCATCAGATCTTGCTTCTATCACCAGTCACATCCACAACTGGGTATTATTTTTGCTTTGGCTCCATCCCTTCATTCTTTCTGGAGTTATTTCTCCACTGATCTCCAGTAGACAGAGTGTGGTCCACTGGAGAAGGGAATGGCAAGCCAATTCAGTATTCTTGCCTTGAGAACCCCATGAACAGTATGAAAAGGCAAAATGATAGGATACTGAAAGAGGAACTCCCCAGGTCATTAGGTGCCCAATATTCTACTGGAGATCAGTAGAGAAATAACTCCAGAAAGAATGAAGGGATGGAGCCAAAGCAAAAACAATACCCAGGTAAACACAGCTGGATGTGAAATCCTTCGGGTTTCTGTTCTCAGACCCTTGGGTTTTGGAAGGAGCTACAGCTGTGGTTTGCCAAGCACCTGAAAGGCTCCAATCAGTCACAGGCCTAGAGAAACATCATGAGCTGAGAGAAGCAGGATTCTTGGTCTGCATGGCAGTCAGCCGGATCTCCAGCCACCCATACCTATGGGTGAATGAAATCACCTATATGGCAGGGAACACCAACCACTTGGTGCTGGGAAATGGAAGTCAGAGGCCCAAGCAAGCATGGTACCACTTGGAAGAAGAGCACAGCAGAAGGTGGATGGGAAGCCAGCTCTCCCCTGGGATGCCCATAGAATACATGAGGAGACTGTCAACAGCCAGTTCTGATAGAGATCAATATATGCTAACTACAAAATCATTCCAAAAAAGGAAAAAAAAGATACATGAACATTTTATCTTATCTTAAAACCTGTACACTTGCTTACCAATCTATTGATTTAAGGCCAATGTATTTTTTCCCCTGAATATGAATATGCTAATGAGTTTTTCTCCTTATCCTTCTTGTTTAAATAGCACATTTATGCAGCATCTGATTTCCAGTGTCTGTTTATTCAAAACAAATAAAGGACTTAGAGATATGAGTAGTGAAATCTTAGAGCAGAATATTTCTAGATTTTCATATGTTTTCCCATCTTTGCTGATATCTCAACCACAACTAAACTGACAATGATATTTTAGCTATTTGAGTCTTTTAACAGTTTCTATAGTCATTAAACTTAGCTTTTATAAAATGTTTTTACAGCCATGTCTATTCAATTTATGTAATATTTAGTTATAATTACAATAACTAGTGTTATTAGGGGTTAGAGGACTGTTTTGGTCTGAATGTGTCCCTCCAAAATTCATATATGGACATTCTTACCCCTAAGGTGATGATATTAGGAGGTGACTGTCATGAGGTTGGAACCCTCTTGAATGAAATTAGTGCTCTTATACAGGAGCTCTCAATCCAGTATTCTGGCCTAGAGAATTCCATGGACTGTATAGTCCATGGGATCAGGTAGCAAAGAGTTGAACACAACTGAGTGACGTTCACTCACAAGGAGCTCCAGAGAGCTCACTCATCCCTTTCACCATCTGAGGATACAGTGAGAAGCTGCTGCTGCTGCTAAGTCACATCAGTCATGCCCGACTCTGTGTGACCCCATAGACAGCGGGCTAGCAGTCTGCAACCTAGAAAAGGGCCTTCAATAGAATGAGACTGTTCTGGCTCATTCACATTGGACTTCCAACTTCCAGAAGTGTGAGGAAAAATTCATTGTTTATAAGCCACCCAGTCTGTGATATTTTGTTATAGCAGCCTGAATGGTCCAAAAGAGGGACAGACTGAACTGACTTGTGGAAGGTATACCACCCCAGTGGACAAGGTGGGAGTGCTTGGGGCTGACCGGTGGGAAGCCTTCCACAGGCAGGTGACTCCTGTAGGCAGGCAACTCAGGCATTAGTGAGCACATCCACAGAGACTGGAAAGTATCTGTGAGTTCAGCTAGTCAGATTAGTGGAGGTTGTCTAAGAGGCCTTTTGTTGTACCCAGTTCACCTCTTGGCCACAGTCAATCTTAATAGAGCCCTGCTTCTGAGTGATGGGACCCCACTCTGAAGGTTGTTTTGAACCTTGATTTTATCTGTCACTCTAGGTCTGAGGTGTGACATGCTGGCTTTCAGATGCTCCCAATGATCTCCATCTCCTGGCATTCACATCTTGTGTAATTGTCTCCCTTCAAGTGTGGTCTGAAACTTGCTTTTAACGAGTAGAATGTGACAGGGGCTATGGGTGTCACTTCCATGATTATGTTACGTAAAATGATAACCTCTGTTTTGCTAAGCAGACTCTCTGTTGCTGTCTCAGCACTTTGGTGAAGCAGGCAGCCATATTAGGGAAGCCTAGGTGACAAGAAAATAAGGTGAGTGTCTGGCCAGCAGACAGCCAGGAACTGAGTCCCTCAGTCCAACAGAGACCACAAATAAATAAACCCTGACAGCAAACTGAGATTTTAGAAATGGATCCTTCCACATATCTCAACATAATAAAAGCTATATATGACAAGCCCACAGCAAACATTATCCTCAATGGTGAAAAATTGAAAGCATTTCCCCTAAAGTCAGGAACAAGACAAGGGTGCCCACTTTCACCACTACTATTCAACATAGTTCTGGAAGTTTTAGCCACAGCAATCAGAGCAGAAAAAGAAATAAAAGGAATCCAAATTGGAAAAGAAGAAGTAAAACTCTCACTGTTTGCAGATGACATGATCCTCTACATAGAAAACCCTAAAGACTCTACCAGAAAATTACTAGAGCTAATTAATGAATATAGTAAAGTTGCAGGATATAAAATCAACACACAGAAATCCCTTGCATTCCTATACACTAATAATGAAAAAGTAGAAAAAGAAATTAAGGAAACAATTCCGTTCACCATTGCAATGAAAAGAATAAAATACTTAGGAATATATCTACCTAAAGAAACTAAAGACCTATATATAGAAAACTATAAAACACTGATGAAAGAAATCAAAGAGGACACTAACAGATGGAGAAATATACCATGCTCATGGATTGGAAGAATCAATATTGTGAAAATGAGTATACTACCCAAAGCAATTTACAAATTCAGTGCAATCCCTATCAAGCTTCCAGCGATATTTTTCACAGAACTAGAACAAATAATTTCAAGATTTGTATGGAAATACAAAAAACCACGAATAGCCAAAGCAATCTTGAGAAAGAAGAATGGAACTGGAGGAATCAACTTGCCTGACTTCAGGCTCTACTACAAAGCCACAGTCATCAAGACAGTATGGTATTGGCACAAAGACAGAAATATAGATCAATGGAACAAAATAGAAAGCCCAGAGATAAATCCACACACATATGGACACCTTATCTTTGACAAAGGAGGCAAGAATATACAATGGAGTAAAGACAATCTCTTTAACAAGTGGTGCTGGGAAAACTGGTCAACCACTTGTAAAAGAATGAAACTAGATCACTTTCTAACACCGCACACAAAGATAAACTCAAAATGGATTAAAGATCTAAATGTAAGACCAGAAACTATAAAACTCCTAGAGGAGAACATAGGCAAAACACTCTCCGACATAAACCACAGCAGGATCCTCTATGATCCACCTCCCAGAATTCTGGAAATAAAAGCAAAAATAAACAAATGGGACCTAATTAAAATTAAAAGCTTCTGCACAACAAAGGAAAATATAAGCAAAATGAAAAGACAGCCTTCCGAATGGGAGAAAATAATAGCAAATGAAGCAACTAACAAACAACTAATCTCAAAAATATACAAGCAACTCCTGCAGCTCAGTTCCAGAAAAATAAACGACCCAATCAAAAAATGGGCCAAAGAACTAAATAGACATTTCTCCAAAGAAGACATACGGATGGCTAACAAACACATGAAAAGATGCTCAACATCACTCATTATTAGAGAAATGCAAATCAAAACCACAATGAGGTACCACTTCACACCAGTCAGAATGTCTGCAATCCAAAAATCTGCAAGCAATAAATGCTGGAGAGGGTGTGGAGAGAAGGGAACCCTCCTACACTGTTGGTGGAGAACAGTGTGGAGATTCCTTAAAAAATTCCTTAAAAAATAGAACTGCCTTATGACCCAGCAATCCCACTGCTGGGCATACACACTGAGGAAACCAGAATTGAAAGAGACACATGTACCCCAATGTTCATCGCAGCACTGTTTATAATAGCCAGGACATGGAAACAACCTAGATGTCCATCAGCAGATGAATGGATAAGAAAGCTGTGGTACATATACACAATGGAGTATTACTCAGCCGTTAAAAAGAATACATTTGAATCAGTTCTGATGAGATGGATGAAACTGGAGCCGATTATACAGAGTGAAGTAAGCCAGAAAGAAAAACACCAATACAGTATACTAACACATATATATGGAATTTAGAAAGATGGCAAAGATGACCCTTTATGCAGGACAGCAAAAAAGACACAGATGTGTATAGCAGACTTTTGGACTCAGTGGGAGAGGGAGAGGGTGAGATGATTTGGGAGAATGGCATTGAAACATGTATAATATCATGTAAGAATCTAATTGCCAGTCTATGTCTGATGCAGGATATGGCACGCTTGGGGCTGGTACACGGGGATGACCCAGAGAGATGTTGTGGGGAGGGGGGTAGAAAGGGGGTTCATGTTTGGGAACGCATGTACACCCGTGGTGGATTCATGTCAATGTATGGCAAAACCAATACAGAATTGTAAAGTAAAATAAAAAATTAAAAAAAAATCATACTTTCAAAAAAAAAAAAAGAAAGAAAGAAATGGATCCTTCCCCAGTTGAGTCTCAGAAGAGGCCCCAGCACCAGTCAACACTTTGATTGCGTCTTGTGAGAGACCTTGAGGCGAAGGACTCAGCTAAACCAAGCCTGGATTCCTGGAACTGTGAGATAATAAATATATGTGTTGTTTTAATTTAAGCTGCCTTTTTTTTTTTTTTTTTTTTGGTGAGGGGGCCTACTCTACACGGCATATAGGATCTTAGTTCACCAATCATGGATTGAACCCCTGCCCCCTGCTAGACTGCCAGGGAAGTCCTTTAAGCTGCTTTTGAAAAATGTAGAATTAGGGCTTCCCTGGTGGTCCAGTGGTGAAGATCTGTCTAGCAATGCAAAGGACACTGGTTCTATCCCTAGTCTGGGAAGATCTCACGTGCTATGAGGCAACTAAGCCCATGTGCCACAAGTACTGAAGCCCGTGTGCCTAGAGCCTGTGCTCCGCAACGAGGACTCACTGCAATGAGAAGCCCATGAGCTACAAGTAGAGAAAGCCTGCTTGCAGCAATGAAGACCCAGTGCAGCCAAAGATAAAACAAAGAAAGAATACAGGATTAAATACCAATACTGCCTTGTTGAGAATATTTGATTTTACATTTTCCTCAAGGAGATTTATATTGTTATAGATACCAGTAAACAAACACAACATGGCAAATTTTTCTTTCAAAATAGTTTTTAGAAACTGAAGCATTTATTGGTGAAATGATATGCTGTCTAGGATTTGCTTTAAATTGTCCTGAAGGAGTTGGGTGAGGAAGAATGGAGGAAATATATTTGACACAAGTTGGGCTATGTGCTAGTAATTATTGAAGCTGAATGATGTATCTGTGGGGGTTCATTATATTATTGCCTACTTTTCTGTATGTTTGAAATTTTCTGTAATAAAACCAAAACAATTTCTATAATGTCACACTGTTCAGCAAAGGTAACAATAGTTAAACAACTAGTATTTCAGAAGCTATTATAATCTATGTATAAACACTGTACAAAGTAATGGGAATATTGTGATTCAAAGTAGGTGGTATGGATACTTTTATACTTAATTTGAGATATTGTTTTTCAAATACTATATATACATGCAAGTTATGACATTGTTAATTATTCAGTTTTGGAGAGGGAGGGGTTGCAAGACTATAGCTTTTTAAATGTATTTTGGTTATTTAAGCTCTATGTAATCATTGCCATAGTAATTGGCAATGACTTTGTATAGAAAATTTAATTAGAAAATTTTAAGCAGAAAAAGTTACAAATATATTGACTGTAATATAGGTTGACTCTCTCCCTATATGTGTGTATTTTTTTTTCATATACATATATATAGTAGCATAAATAAAACCGAAATCATACATAAAAATGAAAAAGTTCCTATGTTAAGTTCTATGAAACTTGGGGAAAGCCTAGAGTAAAAAAAAGCAGTTCAGTTGTTCTCTTGGAACCAGAACATTTAATAGAATGGGAACAAATGAGGCCTTCTATTTAGCAATAAACATCTTTTTTAAATTGCCTTTTAAAAATATTTCATTCAGTCACTTAGTCATTCAACAAATATTATTGAATATCTGTACTATGATAATCAAGGAGCTCATGTTTTGATAGGAAAGAAAGAGGAAATTACTTAAAGTCCAGCTTTCAGTGAGAAAGTGACACTTTTGGGCAAGGCCTCAAGGAAAGGACTTTTTAAAATTATTTTATTTATTTATGGTTATGCTGGGTCTTGTTGCTATGGGCAAGCTTTCTTTACTTGCGGCAAGCAGAGGCTACTGTTTGTTGCGGTGTTCAGCTTCTCATTGCGGTAACCTCTTCTATTGCAGAGCACAGGCTCTAGACACACAGGCTTCAGTAATTACGGCACTTGGGCTCAGGAGTTGTGGCCCACAGGCTATCGATTGTGGGCTCAGTAGTTGTGGTGCATGGGCCCAGCCACTCCACTGCACATGGAATCCTCCCACACCAGGGCTCAAACCCATCTTCCCTGCTTTGGCAGGCTGACTCCTATGCACTGTACCACCACGAAAGTCCAGAAAGGACTTCTTGACAGTGGCTTGAAATTATCTTTCAGGGAGGGACTGATTGGTCAGAAAATAATATTAATGGAAATGAAAGCATGTACACAGTCATTTACAAAGCTTCTTATGCACATGATCACATAGGATCCTCATACGATAGAAAGAAGGATTGCCTACCTAAACAAGAGCTTACTTGCATGAACATGATCATAAAGCCACCAGGTAAATACTGCTAACAATCTGTGCCTGTTACAAGGAAGCCAATGACTATTGTCTCAGACCATGCAGGACCCATCTGATGGGAAATTCTCAGCCCATTGGTAATGGCATATTCAAACTAAAGAATTTCACAACCTGTTGGTCTACTAATGTAGCTATATCATGAAAATAAAATATGGGTTTATTATTTAATCTAATTGTCCAGATAATTATTCATTTCTGACTACATTTTCTGTCTCTTCTAAAAGTGGGCACAACTTTTCCCATTCACTTACTAATTGAGCAAATATTTATTGAGTGCCAAGCTCTGTGTTGGGTTTCCGAGGTGGCTCAGAATTAAAGAATATGCCTGCAGTGCAGGAGACTTTTGATCCCTGGGTCAGGAAGATCCCTTCAAGAAGGAAGTGGCAACTCACTCCAGCATTATTGTGTAGAAAATCCCATGGACAGAGAGTATGGTGGGCTATAGTCCATAAGAGTTGGACATGACTTAGTGACTAAACAACAACAAACAAAGCTCTGTATTAGGCACTATTGGATATCCATATTAAGTCAAACATGGATCTTCACATGAAAGGATATTAAATACCCCAATACAGGAAAAATGCTGGATAAGACTTTATTCAGTGTATCACCTTAATTTAGGAGACTGAAAGAAGTGGAAGTAGTTCAGAGAAAGGGAAAAACCCTATGAATCCCAGTTAATGTGGACTTTTTTTGCATGTGGAGATTTATAATACACCTTAGAGTTTACAAAGTGATATCATATGTGTATTGCTTCCTTTAATCTTCCCATAACAACCCCACAAGGGAGGTATTTCCATAAAGAATCAGCAATGTTGAACTTTGTCTGGTGTCACACAGTAAGTCAGGACTCAGATCCTCCTCGTCTTCTCTGTGATAGACACAAAGAAGTCCACCTCGAGGAAGGAAATGCCGCCTAGCTGTGGGGAGTTCAGTCAGCAAACAGCCTCCAGCTGTCAGCTCCTTCCACAGCTACAGAGTTACCTCACAGCAAGATCGCACCTTTTCTGAGACAGCCTGCATCTGTTCACTCAGAGAGGTAGGCTTATAAAGGTGTAGCTATTTTGGCTTGATAACAGAGCACTTAGGTCATCATTGGTTGCTCCAGAGTCCCACAGAAGTAGAGAAAAAACAATCCTAAAATTCATATGGAAACACAAAAGACCCCCAATAGCCAAAGCTATCTTGAGAAAGAAGAGCAAGCCTGGAGGCATCATGTGTTCTGATTTCATACTATATAAAAAAGCTATAGTAATCAAAATAGTATGGTATTGGCATAAAAATGATACATAGATCAATGGAACAGGATAGAGAACCCAGAATAAACTCATACATATACAGCCAAGTCATCTTTGACCAGGGTGTCAAGAGAACACAGTGGGCAAAGGCTAGTCTCTGCAACAAATGGTGCTGTGAATACAGAATAAGTCTAAACATAACCCAGATGCACTGGGTCTGATAACAGAGGAAAAGGACTATACTCCAAAGAAGCTGCAAGAGGTAGCTGGTGTGTGTCAGCAGGAGAAGGGAGAATATACATAAGATTGGATTTTGAGATTGGTTGATCGATGTAGGGGTAGATAAACTCAGAAAGATGTAATTGAGTTTATTGAGTACTTTCCTGAAATACAGGTATAACACCTTGTTATGGACCCCAGGAAGTGGTGTAAATTTTCTATTAGGATGGCTCCTAGAAGGAAAATGTGATAGCCTATGCTGTATGGATTTGAAATGTCAATTACTGTGGTGGCAAATAGTTGAGGATGGGATTAGAAGGTTCAAGGAAGTGGGCATGCTGGAATGGACATCCTCACGTCCAACCACAAGAACCAGCAGAAAAGTTTGTCTTCCATAGGAAGAGCCAGAGAGCACACTATTTAACAAAGCTGTCAGGAATGCTCAGGTGAGATGGACGCCAACATCACTCAAGAGTTCCATGGTGGCCTCCTTTGCCATCCAGGTCTGAGAAAAAACTGTCATAAACTTAGGTTACTGATAGCATTATAGATGAAAAAACTCATGACAACAGAAGCCAGGTTGTGGTGCTTAATCACCAGATGCCAAGAGTTTGCAGTAATTGTAATATAACCAAGTTCACACTGGCAGCCAAGGGGTCCAACCCACAGAGTTATGGAGATGGTGAACAGAACGTAGCATCCCTAGGGGAAATTTTACAGGCACTATTACTATTCCATTTGTGATAACAGAAACAGTCTGGGAGACCAAGGCCCGTTGTTTCAAAAAAAAAAAAAATCATGATCCCCTGTCCAGTTTCCAGACCCAATTCAGTTTTCGACTCACTGATAGAAGACCTGGCTGAATCCCTCAGAGAAAGGACCCTGCAATATCACAGCAAGTATCCACTATAGTGATTCCCCTTCTGCAAAGAGACCTCTGGTCATTTACTTGGGTAACTGTGTACTGGAGAAAGAGTACACTTCAATATTTTGAGGACTATAGGACATAGGGTCTGAGTTGACATAGATACCCAGATACTCAAAATATCATCATAGCCTCCAGTGAAAGTAGGAACATATGAGGCCCAGGTCATACGTGGAGTCCTGGCCAAGATCCAGTTCATGGAAGGTCTGTGGGTGCAAGAACTCCGTGGTCATCACTCCAGTCTCCCAGGGTACAATTAGGTAGTTGGCACAACTACCACTTTGTGTCCTTGGCCAGTGAGATAAGAGCTATCACAGTGGGGAAGGCAAGTGGAAACCTCTAATACTGAACCACCAGCACCACACCACCCTGCTTGGCTGTGACAGTAAATTGTCACATTGCAGAAGGGGCTTGTAGAGATTAATACCACCCTTAAGGTTCTAAAGGATTGCAGGGTGGTGATTCTCATCATATTTCTATTTAATTTGCCAGTCTTGTGCCTGCAGACATTAGCTGGGATAGGACTGTAGACCACCACAAGTTCGACTAAGTAGTAGCTCCAATCACATCAGCTATAATAGATGTGATAACCTTAAATACATCCTTGTGGCCACTGATTTGGCAAATACTTTATTTTCCAATCAGAAAGGAGAATCAAAAAGAATTAGCATTCAAATGGAATAGGAAATAGCATACACATTTACAGTTGTTGGGGGTTTTTTGAGGGGGGTTCTGGGGGATATTCGTTTCTTTGCAAGGCCTTTCTCTGGTTGCGGTGAGTGGGGGCTGCTCTTTATTGCAGTGTGTGGGCTTCTCATTGTGGTGGCTTCCTCTGTTGTGGAGCACAGGCTCTAGGCACGCGGGCTTTAGTGGTTGCAGCTTGTGGGCCCTAGAACATGTGCTCAGTAGTTGTGGCACACAGGCTTAGTTGCTCCACAGCATGTGGAATCTTCCTGGACCAGGGATCGAGCCTGTGTCCCATGCACTGGCAGGTAGATGCCTATCCACTGCACTACCAGGGAAGTCCCACACTTAAAGCTTGTCCCAGGGCTATATTAGCTCTGCTATCCTCTGTCATAATTTAGTCTGAAGAGATCAGAACCTTCTGGGAATCCTGCGGAACATCTCACTAGCCTACTACATTGACAATAGTTCGTCGATCAGACTAGAAGAGCAAGAGGGAGCTATTGTTCCACTTCTTGGTAAGATGCATGTACTCCTGAGGATGGCAGATAAACCCTACAAAGATTCAGAGGTTTACCAGATCCATAAAATATTTAGAGGTCCAGTAGCCAGGGATTTGCTGGGGCATCCCTTTCAAAGCAAAAGACAACTTCTTACACTTGTACCTCTTGCCACAAGAAAAGGAATCATGACCTCTGATGGGTCTTCTTGGGTTGTAGAGGCAGTGTATCTCACATCCAGAGATTCTACTCCATCCCAAGGGACAAGGCAACACACACCAGCAATGACTGGGGCCCAGGGCAGTGAAGGGCTTTGCAGCAGGTCCAGGCTGCCATGCATGCTGCTCAGCCATGTGACCTTGGCAGATCATATGGAATTAGAGGTATCAGTGGTGGGAAAGACATAGTATGGAATCCATGGCAAAACCCCATGGGAGAATCACAATGCAGGCCCACGGGGTTCTGGAACAAGGCCATGCCATCTGCAGAAGAGAGTCACATGCCTTTAGAAAAACAGCTCCTGGTATGCTGCTGGGCCCTGGAGAAGATGAAACACCTGACCACGGGACACGAAGTAACCATGCAACTAGAATTATCTATCATAAACTGGGTCTTATCAGGTCCATTAAATCATAAGTTCAGGCAGACTCAGCAACAATTCATTACAAGATGAAAGGGAGGTATCCAAGGGTGATCATGAACAGTACTAAAGGGCATAAGCAAGTTGCCAGCTCAGGTAGCTCCGATGTCCATGGCACGCACCACTGCTATACAGAGCATCTCCCTCAGTTCATGCCAACAGCTCTGTGGGGACCCCCATCAGATTAACTGGAGGAGGAGGGAAAAGCCTGGTTTACAGATGGGTTGGATCAGTATGTGGGCAGAAGTGAAAAATGGATGGTAGCTGTATTAGCCTCCTTCAGGGGATGGGGGACTTGAAAGAGAGTGTCGCATGAAAGTCCTGCCAATGGGCAGTGATTTGGGTGATATACTTAATCACCCACTTCTTACACTTGTACCTCTTGCCACAAGAGAAGGAATCATGACCTCTGGAAAGAGAAGTAGCTCTAGGTTAAAATATTTATACATTGATGGTCAGTGGTGAAGGTTCTGAATAGCTGGTTAGGGGTTTGGAAGGAAAAAGCTTGGTAGATGAGGAACAAGGAGATCTGAGACAGAAGCATGTGAACGGACATGTGAGAATTGGCTCTATGTGTGAAGATCTTTGCATCACATATTAACATCCACCAGAGAGCATACTGCTCAGAGGAGGCACTGAATAACCAAGTAAACAAAACGACCTGGGCAGCCGACATCAGCCAGTCTTTGTCACTGGCCACCCCAGTGATGGCAAGATGGACACATGAAGACAGTGCCCATGGTGGCAGACACAGAAGCTACATGTGGCTCCATAGCATGGACTCCTGCTTACGAAGGCTGATCTCGCTAATGCTACTGCAGAATGTTCAACGTGCCACATACAGAGACCAACACAAAGCCCCCAAGATGGCACTATTCCTTGAGGCCAACTGGCCACCTGGTAGCAAGCTCACAACATTATTTCCTTTTCATCTTGAAAGGGCCAGTGAGTCATTCTCATAGAAATAGACACAGATTTCAAGTATGGGCTTCACTCTCCTGCCCGCAGGTCCTCAGCCAGCAACTTCTTTCTCAGGACTTATCCAGTTCAGTTCAGTCGCTCAGTCGTGTCTGACTCTTTGCAACCCCATGAACTGCAGCACGCCAGGCTTCCCTGTCCATCAACATCTCCCAGAGTTCACTCAGACTCATGTCCATCGAGTCCATGATGCCATCCAACCATCTCATCTTCTGTCGTCCCCTTCTCCTCCTGCCCCCAATTCCTCCCAGCATCAGAGTCTTTTCCAATGAGTCAACTCTTTGCATGAGGTGGCCAAAGTACTGGACTTTCAGCTTTAGCATCATTCCTTCCAAAGAACACCAGGGCTGATCTCCTTTAGAATGGACTGGCTGGATCTCCTTGCAGTCCAAGGGACTCTCAAGAGTCTTCTCCAACACCACAGTTCAAAAGCATCAATTCTTCGGCACTCAGCTTTCTTCACAGTCCAACTCTCACATCCCTACATGACCACTGGAAAAGCCATAGCCTTGACTAGACGGACCTTTGTTGGCAAAGTAATGTCTCAAGTCTTCCCTGGTGACTCAGATGGTAAAGCATCTGCCTGCAATGCGGGAGACCCAGGTTCGATCCCTGGGTTGGGAAGATCCCCTGAAGAAGGAAATGACAACCCACACCAGTACTCTTGCCTGGAAAATTCCATGGACCAAGGAGCCTGGTAGACTACAGTCCATGGGGTCGCAAAGAGTTGAACACGACTGAGTGACTTCACTTTCAGGACCTATTATGGGATGCCATATAACATCGTGTTACACCATCTCTGATGTCTCTATCCATAGATGATAGATAGGTAGACAGATAGATAGGTGATAAAGAAATGTAGAAGATATAGGTATAGATATCAAAATAAAATATCTTAATGGTTCTACTTCTCTGTTTGAATCCTACCTAATGCAGGAACTTTGCACTTACCCTCCCTATAACTCTACAGGACTTGAGGACCTGGTTTCCAAAGGAGGCATCCCTTCTCTGGGGACACAACTAGAATCCCATTGAGTTTGTTTCCTTTCCTTTTCTTTTGGTTGCACTGTGCAGCTTGTGGGATCTTAGTTCCCTGACCAGGGATCGAACCAGGGCCCTGGAAGTGAGAGCACCATGTCCTAACCACTGGACCACCAGGGAATTCCCAAGAATCCCGTTGAATTCTAAGCTACAGATGCTGCCTAAGCCTTTTAGGGCCCTTGTGTCCAGTGTCCAGCAGGCCAGAAGAGAGGTCAGTGACACAGAAGGGGTAATGGACTCTGATTGTCAGGAGCAGGGCTGCTGTTAAACAACTGAGAGCTAAAGAAGCTCGTGTGGAACTGTGTGGCCACTTGGGCCTCTGTGAGTTCTCTTTTGCCCAATGATGACAGGAGGTGGACAGATACAGCAGCCCCAGCATGAGAGCATAATGACCAAGGGCTCCCTCCCTTCAAAGATGGTCTGGGTCAGGCCAGCCAGTAAGGCACTGAGGCCACCAGAGGGCGGTAGCACCGGGAAAGCATGACCTAGAACAGAGAGTGAAGGAAGGAGATCCTGTGTGCATGCATGCTGTCGTGTCTGACTCTTCGCGACCCCGCTGACTGTAGCCCGCCAGGCTCCTCTGTCCATGGGATTCTCCAGGCAAGAATACTGGAGTGGGTTGCCACTTCCTTCTCCAGGGGATCTTCCCGACCAGTGATCGAACCCACATCTCCTGCATTGGCAGGTGGGTTATTTACCAGTGAGCCCCTTGGGAAGCCTAAGAAGCTGAAGGAAGGAGATGCTGAGTGATAATTGCAGCCCCAAGAGCAGCTGCAGAGGTGGGGGTTGTTGTCAGTCCCACGATCATAACTCTTCTAAGTTTACCCTCTGGAAGAGATGCCTGAAGGAGGCCAGAAAGAGTTTGGAGGACAGGGTGGTGGATGCAAAGATGCACCTCCCAAATCTCCTTAAGGACAGACTCTACCCGACAGGGGGGAGTGAGGGCTGTAGACATCTCTAGCTGTGAGCTCTTTGGGGAACAGCTTTATCCTCAGAGAGCCACTCCGCCTTCCAGAGACCACTGGCATTTGGCAAGGCAAAAGGCCCAGCCATTTCCACCCAATGGGGGTCACTTTGATGGATAAAACTCCAGAGCTCCTGCCCGGTTGTCAAGACTTTGCTGTTCACATGGCACTTCCCTCTCTGCTCAACGTTGCTTCCTCTTCCCTCATAAATTTCTGGGACCCTAAACTCTGTCTTCTATCAGTGACTCAACAAGGCAAACTCCACATCTCCTGCTTTTCTAGTACACTGCCCTGCCTTGGCACAAACATATGAGCTGGAGCCCTTCAATCTCAGCTCTGTTTATAAACATACCTTAATATAAACCCAAAGGAAAAGATTTCAGATAACTCATGTTTTATGGGAGAAAAGTCCTTATGCTACATGTAAAGGTATTTTTTGTACTCATTAAAACCACATAAAATATATTATGCATCTTAAAAGGTTGATTACCTTAGAACCAGAAATGCCCTCCAGGTTCACTGCTGACATAACCCACATTCATGAAAGTCAAGAGCAGCTCTCCAGATTTTCTTCTACTTCATTATATGAAGGGGACATGTTGTTTTATAAAATCTTGAATAAATTTGTAAATCTAAAGGAAACATTTTGTCTGTTATTGAAGATACTTCAATAAAGAGATATTGAAATGGTTTTTCTGAGAACTGTTTAGTTATGAATGAACACAATATGATTCCTTTGCTGGAACTTTCAGAAATTTACCAGAGCATCAAGGAAAGAATAAGAGTGAAGTATATAAATTATCAAGCATACTTAACACTGTCCAAGCGGTAAGGGGGGCTTAGAGCGTTTTTTTTTTCTTAAAAAGTAGCCATCTTTCAATGAAAACATTTTAGGAAGCAAAGATACAAAGGAAAAAATTGGGTGAAATATGATTGGTAATTTTTAATTATAAAGAAAAAACTCAAACCCCAAAGCTCTGATGAGCATAGAAAGACTCCTTGTTGTTTATTAATTTGGTTCTATTAGTGCTGGAGCTTGTTTTAGAGAGCTGTCCATTGGTCTTCATATTTCAACTGTTCTTGTTTATGTTACCGTGTGCTGTGTCCTTCATGTAGACCTAATAACCCACCATCAGCAGATGTATACTTTATGGTCTTTTCAATAATCAGATGCATCTTCACTACTCAGCCTTGCCATTTAAGAGATGGTTGACTCAAGTTGAGTCTGGATTGTGGCAATAAACCAGTTTATCCTTGAGGAAGTTAAATAACCTCTATGGTGATTGAACCTTTGGCTCATTAATTTTTGTACAAAAAGTGACCTGATATAATGGAACAAACATTACATGTGGAGTTGGCCAAACTGGGTTTGAATTCCAGATCCACTACTTACTGTGTGATATTGAAAAAGTCATTTAATATCTTTGAGCCTTGGTTTCCTCATCTGATGATCAAGGACTTTTGTGCAGATTACAGAACACAAGGTACATGGAAGTATTTGACACAAAAAACTAGTCTCCAACCAACAGTCCAAGTGCAGGCTATAGAACTACTGAGATAAAAAAGAATCTCTCAGGTTATATCTTCTATCATGGTCTGGAATATACATGACAACACCTATTGTGGAGTTAGCAGGCATGGGCTGAAAGGCCAAAGAAACTCTTCAAGGCCAAAGAAACTCTTCAAAGGTACCCCAGAACACATCCTCAGAGAACCAGGTATAAACTGAGTCTCCTGAGAAATGCAACTTGAGCCCACTGAAATGTTGCAATCATCAAAAGTTGGGTGTGATCAATGGTGAGGAAGAGAATGAGAATGAGAGGGAGAGAGAGAAAGCGAGGGAGAAGGAGGCTGTGTGAACAGTAGCTCTGGCCACTCAACAGGGGAGACACCACCTTGATACTCAGTATGGAAAGAAGGGCACACCTACAATACATGGGAAACTACAGCTTCAGTGTCTTAAGAGTACAGAAACCAAGACAATGACTTATTCTTATCCGAGCAGCTGTAGTAGTGGGTCCCCAGCTGCATGGCTCCCTGTGCCAAGGGGAAATGGAAAATACTATAATAGCCTCTCTTGTCTCCATTCCGTCTTCCTAGATGAGCTTTTTCCCACTGGAGCACTAGAGCGGGGCTTTCTTCCTCCTTCTGGTATTGTGCCTGCCAAGGCCAGGGGCCAGCCTTACTCTGACCTGATTGGAAGGGGGGCTGGGTGAGCTCTGACCCAAGAAAATTCCCTTTATAGGATCTGTCTTGAGGCCTGAAAGTCCATCATGACGGATTCACTACTTTGGCTTAAGGTTTCATACACTAATAAAATCAAAATATCCCCCTCCCCCCTGCAATTTGTTCTATCTTCCCAAATATATCACACACATCATTGATACACGTCTTATGAATGAGTTTATCCTAATTCTCCAGAGAACACAATTTGAGGGTCAATAAGTGTAAAAAACTTAATGAAAATAATAGCTTGGAGGAGACAGATGGACTTGATCAACTTCCCCTTGTCAGTTATATGATAATAATAATAATAAAGATGGTGACATTTACTGACTATATGTGATCTCATCTTATCCTTCTGACAACACTATTAACCCCACCCTGCAAAGTGAGAAAATTGAGCTACAGGGAATCACACAACTTGACCAGTCACAGGGCTAGTAAGTAGATAACCAAAGTTTGGGCACTTCATCTCTGTGTTACACTGCTTCTTGAAGACAGGAGCCACTGTGGTATTTCTGTTTCATATATCTCTTTGAAACCGGACCACTCACAGTGGACTTAGCTGGGTACTATGAAGAAAATCTCTTAGATCTTTTGTTTCCAAAACAAAAATGATGGCAGCCACAGGTATAGTGGCACCAGTAAAAATTTTTTTCCTGCAATTTGTTATCTGGAATCTCGTGTTTATGTCATGAGAACTTCATTCTCCAGTTTATCTGCAAAGAGCTGGAATCCAGGCAGTTTTCAGAGTAGAACCTCGCATGGGACTTTAAAATGTAGTCAGCAGAATGTAACATCGCAGTGTTCTAATTCATTGCTGTTAAAGAGTTTTCTTTGAAGCTAAATAGACTTTCCACATTCACATTCCAGAAATGCCCCCGCCCCTGCCCCCATGCTTTGCCTGGAAAAATCCTTCTTATCCTTCAAGGCCCAGCTCAAATGTCACCTCCTTTATGAAGTCCTTCCCAGCCCCACAGGCAGAATTAATTGATCCTCCTCTGTGCTCCCACAGCACTAGTATTAGCACTGCCAGTAGAGCCCTTGCCACATTGTTTTAGTTAGTTGCATAAGTAAGGCCCCTGAGGTCAGAGACCTGTCTTACTCTTAAATCCTTTTATCCCCATATCCCTGGCCTAGCTCAGAACCACATTTCATCAAATCTAAAACCCCACTGATTGTAAGATACACCATTATTTTATGAACTACTAAGAGAGATTTAAAAAACCAAACACAGACAATTATACTATGACATGCCATCAATTTAAAGATGTGTCCCAAATTCAGGGAGGGATATTTATTTATTTATTTATTTATTTGGGGCTTCTCAGGTGGTGCTAGTGGTAAAGAAGCTGCCTGCCAACGCAGGAGACAAAAGAGATGCAGGTTTGATCCCTGGGTTGGGAAGATCCCCTGGAGAAGGAAATGGCAGCCCACTCCATATTCTTACCTGGAGAATCTCACGGACAGAGGAACCTGGTGGGGTGCAGTCGGAGGGGTCGCAAAGAGTCATACATGACTGAAGCAACTTAGCACTTAGTATATATATGTTTTAGAAGTGATTAACTATGGTAATAACTGCTCAGCAAATGTTTCTAGAACTGGGTTGTAAACTCAAGGTGGAGCAGCTATTCCTAGAGCCCTTGTTTTTGAATAATTATAGAATTGGGAGTTGATAGGGATGGTGTGCAATTTTATTGCTGATTTCAAATATTTTACCCAACAGATTGAAGTGGCTTGACATGTCATTCCTGTTAAGAGACACTGCCACATTGCTCATTCAATGGACTAGAAGGTACAGTGACAATATGTTCTGACCTAAATTGGAGGCCACCTAATGCCCACAATCACACAAGTGAGTGTGATTACAGAGACAGTGGGACAGAGTATTTGCATCAGCCTTGATTCTGGTTCTGTAAGCCAATTCAATCCACTGCTGTTCCCATCTGCCCATGAAGATGAACAGTAACTTCTCAGCTTTCTCTCAGCTTGCTGCAGCCCTGCTTTGAAAAATTAAAGCATCAAAAGATGTGGTCCTTTCTCAGCTCCAAACTGTTGCCTCTCCTTGGCCCTCTGGACTTGGTGATTTTATATTGTTCTCCCTGGACTGTTTCTGGATCTAGGCTTTCTAAAGAGCCTTTCCACAGGGTGAAGCTTGCTGGGACTCACCATCCCAGGCTATCTAGTCAGGACTGTTTCAGTTCCATCCTAGAAATACAAAGCGCCCCCACCCACCCAAGAGCTGTGCTAAGTGATGCACTTAACCACACTCCTTTCTCACGCCCCAAGCACTCATAAACACACACACACACACGCAAGATAAACCAAATTGTCACCAAAGACTATCGATGTGTGTTGGTTGATAGAAATTCTGGAGTAAAAACTCATCTTTAAAAATTGAAATATACTAAGAGGATGGAGCATAATAGCTTAATACAATTTGTGAAATATTTTAAGCATGTAAGCTTATGTACACACTAGCAGTCAGGGGCTGAGGGTCTTTGTGGGGGAAGAAAAGACCCTGGGTTGGAGGCAGTGACCATTAAAAGCCTGAAAGTCAGCTTCCTCTTTGAGCAGGCTGCCAGCTCCTGGGTAAAGTTATCAGGATGAAGTCAGAAAGTTCCAAAGATGATTATCTTCCAATTTAGTCCAGTCTTCCCAGGCCAGGCAAGTTCTGCTCAACTCCAGGTCAACCTAGTTTCTCTCTATTCATGTGCCTTCCCTGACCTTAATGAGTAGAAAGGAATCAAGAGAAAGGAGAAGAAATAACCTCATTTACTCCCTCTCCTGATTTATTATTGACATGGTATTTGGAGATGTTCAAACTATAAAAAAGAGCCTTTGTGCATTTCCTTTGAAAGGAGAAGCTCTGTAAAGTAGGTCCCCTGAAGTATTAAGAGCTGAACACTTTCAAAGCCATGTTTTACTTTGTCATAGGTAGTTACACTAGTGATTAAAATCACTGTGATGAAATCACAGAATGTTAGAACTGAACAGAATCTGGATGATAGATCTACTTCTGCATTTTATAGACGAGGACTTTTAGGTCTAGAAGTGTAACTAGCTAGTTAGTAACAACAAAGTAGGTCCTAGAACTCAAAATGTCTAGACTCCCAGTCTGGGGATTTCCCGTGAGGGAAAATACTTGAACCCTTACAACTGTATCTCACCATCACAGGCTGTAATTACATTTGGCTCACTGGACTTAAAAATACCATGCAAATAGAGCTCCAATTACAAAAAAAAATCTTGATTGATACAAAGAAATGCAATAATCAACTGGCCACCAGTCTCCACAGAGTCTCCACCAAAGGCCTGAGGCAGTACATTTTTATTCTTTTTAAGTAAAAAAGAAACTGTCATCGTCTGGGCTCTTTACACAGCTGGATTCCTGTATAAATCAAGCCAGCTCAGTAAAAGCTTACCTAGTTGACATCCAACACCTTTCGCTCCATCTCAGCCAGCTGGTGAAGTAAACTGGACAGGAAGCTTACAAATTTTCCCAGTCGAATTTTGGAAGAACTGTGTCAACATCGCCCCTTGCTGGTCAACATAAGAAAAGGCAAAAGCCAAGGCTGTCAAAATCAGGGCTCTAGCCAAGGTCACAGCCATGTCTCTATGTTGTCTTCCAGTCTATGGGAACCATGGCCAGGTCAAGTGAGAAAGCATGGGGAAACAGCAGGAAGGAGGAAAAGCCTGCATTTGGGGGAGATGTTTATCTATTCCTAATTAAGGATAGATCTCAGGGAAAGCAGATACATTTTCAGTATCCTGTTGAGTCTTTAAGACCCATACCCAAGTTATACTTATATCCATAAATGAAATTTTTATTGTTAATATCAATGAACACAGAAGAATATTCATGTGCCAAGGAAATATTGCTCACAAGATCACAAATGTCTGTTGATTTGTATTTATCAATGATTTGGTGAATCACTATATGTCTCTGAGTTAAAAAATATATATATATATATACATATAAATATACATATATATGTGTATATATATAAAGGGGTTTCTGAAACCATTTCTATTTGGACTTAGGCAATAAATTCATTAGAAAAAGAAAGCAGAAGCTTTGAAGTTAACATCTATAGCCTTTATGGATAGCCTGATTCACCAAACATGAAAACTATATCCTGTTCCACACGTTTTAAGTCATACACAGGAAAGCACAAGAAACACTGATTTGGCTCAATGATTTGCCCAATGAAAGGATTTTTTAATTTTCTTTAAGTTTTAAAAAAAATCCCCCATAAAGTTGTCAGAGGTACCTGACGGTGTTACAGAAGCAAAGTGTTTTCTAAGCAACTCCAGGGCTCTGTTATTTCTTGCTTGTAGGGACTTCTCTGTTCTCAGTTCATTCTTGATGGCATTGAGCTCCCCATGGATTTTTTCCATTTCTAATTCATAATACAATTTCATTTCTTCTTTTAGGAATGCATTTCCAACCTCAGTCTGCCGCTTTAACTTCCTAACAGCTTCTTTTAAATCCTTGTTCTCAAGGCTCAACTTGTGAATGACCTCTTTGGCTTGCTGGAGCTCTTCAGTTAAGTTTTTAACATTTGTTGCTTTTTCAGAGAGGTCATTTCTTAAAGCTTGAAGCTCCCAGTCTTTCTTAGAAGTTTCCACCCCTGGTTCTTGAAAATTTAGGGGTTTTGTGGATACTTCTTTTTTGGAGTTCAAAAGTTCTTTTTCTGCACTTTCAAATTCCTCTTCAATTTTTCTGCATTTCATATCAAGCACTTCCAGCTCTTCATTCAAAAGATTCAGGCGAAGTTTTGGAGACATTCCTTCAGTGAATTTCTTTTTCTTGTCTTTTTGTGGTGGAGTTGATAACTCCTTTGTACCCCAGGTAAGAAGCTCTTCTGTGCTATTAAAGCTTTCTTCAGTTGCAATGTCTAAATTAGATGATTCACAGGAGACAGACTTTGTGTCTGCCTCAGTCTTTGAAATGTTTATCTTTCTCTCTATTAAATTTGATTCTTGCTCATTTTCATTTGGTTGGGAAATAAATTCTTTCCTTTTAAATTTATTTTCTTCTAGAAACTTTCTACTAGACAAATTAAATATTCTTTCCATTCTCTTGGCCTTATTTAAAGTCATTTGTTCAAAAGAAGATTCAAGCTGAACAGCTTCATCTAGAATATCCTGTGCACTGAAAAGAGGAGCAAACTTTTTCTCCTTCCAGTGTTTTCTCCTAGCATCCATTTCTTCAGGCACCTCTTCCAATTCCTGAAAAACAAAATTTAAAATCAAGGCACATATTTACACTGGCAGCTGGGACAGTGGAAAGAACTAAGAATCCTGGCCCATTGGTGAAAGAATCTAAATATTTGAGGGCTGGCACTCCCTCTAATTCACCACGCGACTCAGGCCTCAGTTCCCTCTTTTATAAATGGAAAGGGCTAAACTGGCTAAGTTCTACAGACCCTTCCAGCTTTAAAGTTCTCTGATCCTATGAAATATAACCAATAAATGGACAAGCTTGGCTATTTATTATAGAGAAAATAATCCTATGAGAAAGCAACATGAAAACAGATTGTTTCAAAACAGTATAAGTGATTTTTAATTAATAGGTAAGCCTGTGTTTCCAAAGTCCTTGATTTCTTTCTAGTTCTTGGTTGGACTACTGTTTATCCATTCTTTAAAGTGACTAAAATATCAGTGCTTAATGCAATGTGAGCTGTTTTTGGTAAAGTATACCATGCAGACTTCCTTATGACTAACTCTGCCAAATGCCCTTCTGTCTTGACCTGTAAATTCCTGTTATTCCAGTCTTGGGCTTTGCTTTTAGACAAGACTGCCAAGTGTACAGAATTCAATCCATTTTGACAGCAATTTCATGATGAGAACCGAATGTCAACAATTGGAAATACTAATGCCACCAAATGGGTTTCTTTAAGATACTGACTCCAAGTGTAATTTTTAGATGAAAAATTAGCATATTAAACCACAACCAACTTTCTAAATTTACAAAAGTTACAAGATATTTATTTTGTTTCAAAAGGAGTCTTCCCTATTCAAAGAGAGTCCGTAACATATAGCTTTCCTAAAACACAAAAATATTTGATCAGCGACTACTTTTGAAAAAAGGGAGAAAGAAGGACCCAAGCAACACACTGATGGGCCACTGGCATCTGAAGCCACCAAACTGGTGACTGCAGTTACCGCTAAAGGGTGGGAAGAAAAAAGGAGGGGATCACTTTTTTCATTCTATTCATTAAATTGCTGCAATATACGTGCAACATCACCACTGAGAAAAATCAAAGTATGTTTGCATCTATTTTTCCCATGCACACAAATATACTTTTATCTTGGTAACAAAAATGGCAGTTGTGTTTATTTTTAAATTAATGTTTTCTTTAATATTATTAAAGAGTATAAATGTTATATTATATTAATTAATATATTTCATATAAAGATGCTAATAGTCATGCATGTTATCTGTAAAATTTTGGAAAATACAGAAAATCACAGACACACACACAGAGAAATATTCCTCATGATCCCATGGCACTGAGATAACCACTCTTTGGTATATTACTTCTCAGTACTTTTTAACAAATGTAGTTTAAATTCTAACAAATTTTTCTTGCTATAGACAATGAGAGAATAAACTCAATACCTACATGCCTGACACCTTCCCCCCAAAAGAAGAGGGATGGTAACTCATTATACCCAAGGATATATCTCCACTGACAAGTATTTGGCTTTGAGGAAAGGAAAAGGTACAAATATTCAGTGAAGGTGTTAAAATGATTGGTTCAAAAGCCATAACCCAAACTTTAAGTTTAGTCAATCAGACCACAGTAGTAAGTCGAGACTTGAAATTCATGATATGTATCAATATTTGCCATTGGAGTATCCTCTGCTTTCTCTTGAAATAGTCCTCTCTAACTTTGTTATCCTATTAGTCACCATCCAGAAGCATCAATGATGTATCTGCCCTTAAAGACAAAGATGACCATAACCGCACTTGCTCTCCTCTCTAGAAACATGAATGCAAATACTGGGGATTATTACAGTGATCATAAAGGAAAAGAACAGAGAAAAGGGAAAAGATGCTAACTGCCAGTCACAGTTTTTAGCAGTCAAATTTTTACCAGACAACTTTTTAATAAGAGTTTAAAAATGCATCTAGGGAATTCCCTGGCAGTCCAGCAGTTGGAACTGTGTACTTTCACTGCTGAGGGCTCGGGTTCCAACCCTGGTTGGGGAACGAAGATCCCACAGGTTGTGCTGCTGCTGCTGCTAAGTCGCTTCAGTCGTGTCCGACTGTGCAACCCCACAGACGGCAGCCCACCAGGCTCCCTCGTCCCTGGGATTCTCCAGGCAAGAACACTGGAATAGGTTGCCATTTCCTTCTCCAATGCATGAAAGTGAAAAGTGAAAGTGAAGTCGCTCAGTCGTGTCTGACTCTTAGTGACCCCATGGACTGCAGACCACCAGGCCCCTCCGTCCATGGGATTTTCCAGGCAAGAGTACTGGAGTGGGGTGCCATCACCTTCTCTTCTCTGACAGGTTGTGCAGAGTGGCCCCCCAAATGCTTCTAATCAGGTAGCAGTGGGAGAGAGATTACTATTATTCTTTCTACCAAATTCTGAGTGAAAGGTATTGGTGAGGTTGACCAGGAAAGAGGTGTGCAACGGGGCAAGTCAGGTGAGGCCACTTTATACTTGAAGATAGCAATAAGACAAATCTGAGATAGAGGTCTGGCTGTAGATAAAGGTTAAAATAGAAAGCTCTTTTCATTAATGATTTTGTACCTTGAAAAAGTCACTCTATCTCCAACCCTCCCATAAATCTCTGGCTAAAAACATATATATATATTTTTTTTTCAGTGTCATTATCTTTCTTTCCTGGGTCTCTGTACAATTTCCTGATACAGCCAATGCTTTTCACAGAACTGGGAAGAGTCCATTTATTTTATAACTGAGGCTCAAAGAAGTTAAATGACTTGTCCAAGTCCTCACAGCCTATAGTGGTAAAACTGAGACCCTGTCTCCCAGGTCAGTGCTTATTCTAAAATTTCTCTTTATTCTTCTGATAGGTTTCATTCCACAGATTGAAAGAAAACAACCCACTATTTTCAGAGCTTAGGTATTTTTTAAAGGGCCACAAAAGGAGAGAGGAGAAATGAATGGGGGAGGGTAAGGAGAATTGCATGTCACATATCAAAGGACAGAACAGAGAAAGGTTTGAAAAGCCTTTTGGAATTTCCCTCCCCTGGCTTACACAGGGCAGGGTCAAGAGGTCTCTGAACTGCTTCTTTCTCTCTCCCTTTCTTTCTTTCCTTTCTCTTTCTTTTTTTTTCCTCTTTCATTGGCAAGATATGCTTTAAGGGATTGTTCCCAAATCGAGTCACAGAGGATAGCAAAGCCCAGACTGAGGGTAAAAGGTACCAGGCTCATTTTCTCTTCACAAATTGTGCTCTTTGTTTTTTTTCCGCAGAACAAGTACAACATTAGTATTCTCTGGCAAAGACAAGAAATATGCTTTGAGACAATGACACTCCTTCCTCTATCCTGGCATAGCAGCCAGTTTGCTTTCAATAAACTTGACTAGGTAATGTGTTGCAGCATAAGGCAAATCAAATGAGAGCTGTTAGTGAGAGAATAAGCATGCCTTTTTAGTGGGTCAATTGCTAACACTTTTTATTACAAGGGCCTACCCAACACAATATTGGGTGTTGAAGGATCGAAGGGTAGGGGAAGGAGGTCCAAGAGGAATGAAACACTTAAAGAAACAAACAACCAGAACATAGGAAAACAATATAAAGTCATATGACAAAAATGATGTTAGTGGTCCTCTAAGCCAGTGATCTCCCAGAAGTCCTTGGGACTGCACTGCATGCTTGTCCATTATATGGCTACATGTATTCATTTGTGTCTGACGTGAATTGATAATGGACTACTGATTATTCTAGTTAGTGTCTCTCTAAAAACATCACCATTCATCTTCTGGTAACTTCCTTATTTTTGCAAAGGTAAAGTAGTAGTGCATCTTGGTGGAGTAAGGAACTTTATTGACTCATGGAAATGGTTTCTACTCACCTAAAGAATTTGGGAACCACTGATAAAATAAATTGAAAATGATTTATAATGTAATATAACATAGTGTAATTGTTCAGAGCTAAGCAAAGAGTGATCACTTATTGTGGATTTTTAGGTAAACTATTACATAAAAATCTTAGGTGAATGCATATCTGTCTTCATATAGCTCCAGATACTAATACCCTGTTTATTGTGAAAGGAGAAACCCACTAAACTATCTCATTTTCATTTTCAAGGTATGGGGCCCTGGGGAATATGCTCATATTAAGATGGATAAGTGATCAAATATAGGAAATCTAATTATTTTCTAAAATATTCATATTTTAAATCACATGCTTTAGGGAAATTTGATGACATAAAAATCAAAGATCTTTTTCTCTATTTCCTTATCTGATTTACATTAGATTTTCTGTGAAAATGTCAGGAGTATCTCTTTTGCATAAATCTCGATCTGCCTGCAAAAGGCAATTATTCTTCCAGGCAGGGGGAACCAGGGACTGGGAAACCTCTAGAAACTTTTTCCCATCTTGCAACAGTGCTTCACCCCAAACTTTGTAAACTGGGAGTGATGTTTAGAAAAGGTCATTTCCAACCTGTGATGGACAACCTTATGTCATAACCCTCAGCCCTTCAGCCACACTCAACTGAAACTGTGGCTTTTAGTGACAGCTTAGGGGCAGTAAGGGGGAAGACAAAAGGCCCTTCTTAGCCCAGGGAACTTTTCCCCATTATTCTTGGATGGTTTCAGTTCTCTCAACCCTCAGAAAAACTGGTTGGCCAAGATAGGAATAGAAAAGTTTGATACAAAGATCACTGGCCTTCCTTCATTGCTCAACTGTCCAATCTGTTCTCACATAAAAGCAGTAGTTCTCAACCTATTTTTCTGCTTCTCTTGTTCCCAAGCTTAAAACACTGCCACCATTACTCTCTTCCCTTGCTCCAGAAGATTCTGACCTGCCCCTTCTATGAGAGCTTCTCCATATGAGGACTCTCCAAAGCTGTCTGAAAGAAGGCGGGTAAATATGTTTTGCCGTGCAAAATTGTGGGGAAGAAGGAAAAGAAAATTCTTGAGAAAGAAATTGTCAATTCTGGTGTAAAAAAGACTGAAGAAGTCAGATATCTTGGCTCCCACATTTTAGAACTTCATAAAAACTTACCTTTTGTGAACCCCAGTTTCTTCAGGTGTAATATACAGACAATATACCTTTTTCCAGGTGGTTAAGAGAAATTAGTGAAAACGAAAATGCAAGCAATTTTATACTGTACACAATGGGTTTTGTTCTTTTTTAGATTTCCCTTACCTTCCCTTGGAACATCAACCAACAACCCAACCCTTCTCCAAAGATATGTGCTTCAGAGTTGCCAATCTGAAGTCATCAGACCTCAGAAAAAGTCAGTTTAAAAAAAAAGAAGTACTGTTAAGGTAGGTAGAGGGGAACTTAAACTTGAATCTTACATTAATTTGAGCTGTATCTTCATGGAAGAATTAGCCCTAAATCCTGTAAGTTGTTGATGTCCCCAGATTTCCAAGCTAAATTTATTCTAAACAGAAGAGTGGTAGCCTTTCTACACCAAAGAGATTTATATTTTTTAAATCACTAATTGCTTTGCCATGAACTTACCAAATCTTCCAATGTTTTTCAGAGCCACCAATAAACATCTTAAAAATATTACAATTGGGGCATCAGTTTGAAGATTAGCAAGGATGACTCTGCAAGTTTTTTCTGTGCTTCAGCATCATCTCATACAGTTTCATTTTACCAATATGCTGAGATCTCCTGGCATGTTATTCATCATTGTATCCCTTGTTGCTGCTGCTGCTAAGTCGCTTCAGTCGTGTCCGACTCTGCGCAACCCCATAGATGGCGGCCCACCAGGCTCCCCCGTCCCTGGAATTCTCCAGGCAAGAACACTGGAGTGGGTTGCCATTTCCTTTTCCAATGCATGAAAGTGAAAAGTGAAAGTGAAGTCGCTCAGTCGTGTCCGACTAGTAGAGACCCCATGGACTGCAGCCTACCAGCCTCCTCTGTCCATGGGATTTTCCAGGCAAAGTACTGGAGTGGGGTGCCTTATTGCCTGGCATATAGTAGCCCTCAACAAATATTTATTGAGTGAATAATTCTTAATATTCTTCCTGAAAATTCTATAATGTTTTGATTCTAATTGAGTTTCTGTAAATAGCTGTAATTTTTCCTTTGGCTTATGAGGTTTTGTGGGTGGCATTTTAGGGAAAGAACTTTTATTTTTCCCTCAAAGTTTATTTGGCTCAGCTAAAGTCTTTAGGACACTTTTTAAAAATATAAATTTATTTATTTTAATTGGAGGCTAATTACTTTACAATATTATATTGGTTTTGCCATACATCAACATGAATTCGCCACAGGTATACACGTGTTCCCCATCCTGAACCCCCCTCCCTCCTCCCTCCCCATACCATCCCTCTGGGTCATCTCAGTGCACCAGCCCCAAGCATCCAGTATCCTTGTATTTCTATGGGGCTTTTTTGATAGTGTACTGACAGTGCAGACTAATGGTCTTGTTAAAAGACTGAAGATTTATGTTGGGTGAGGCTCTGTGCTTCTCAACATCCATAGCAAGCTATCAGCCAGCACAACGCTACTTACAGTTCCTGAAGGTCTTCTGTTGGTTGCCGCTGTTCTCCTTCTCCAGATTGAACTGAAAAAGAAAATGCTACAGCTTAATTAGAAAATATAATTAACCAGAATGCCCAAATCTGTGTTCATATCTGAGATGTAGCTTAAAATTACAAGTGATAGCTTTAATGTTGTTTGGCTGATCTGAAATGCAACATCAGACACTTTGAAGCAAGTTTTCATTTTAACTTGTCAACCCAATTTCCCAGCTATTATGCCACTAAGTCTTCCTTCCCCCAGCAACACAAATATCAGATGGGACGACAATCACGGTCGCATCTTACTCAACACTAGACCTTCTTGCCTTTAGCAACTACTGAACAAATGAGCCAGCACTGGCGGCCACAGCAACATGCTTGTTAGTAAGGAGCATGCCAAGAGCCACGTTAGCAGAGGCTGGAGCCAAGGCCTTGGCTCCCTCCCCCAGAGTCCAGTTATTTTGAAAAACCATTAAAAAGGAACGTGATCCCAGTTTTTGCCTTAATCTTTCAGGGTCCTCACATATGAGCCAAGTGTCCACTTCACCAGACAAACTGTCTTGTCTATTGTTTCACATTGAGAGCGAAGCCAAGAACCATCGACAACTGGCCCTATGAACGGTTCTTACCCCCAATTCTTTGTTATTAGTGTGGAATTACTCCTTCTAGAAGAAAAGATATGAAGTCACCTTAATTCTGAAAGGCTGAGTACCTTATTAGTATGAAAGTCACATTTTTGCTATAAAGCTGCATCTAAGCATGCAGAGTTTGGGGGTTTTCTCTGTAAATGGTTAACTAAACTCCTGCCACGGCAGCTTCCGTGCAGAGGAGATGGCTGGCGAGGCTCGGGTGCTGCCCTGGACGCCACTGCAGGTGACACCTCCCACTTCCCCAGGCCCTACCCCCGTCTACCCCTTGGCTGGGAAAAAGCAGGGACGAGGCCTGACCCCACTCCTCCTTCCACACCCCGACTTCCACACCCAGTCACCTTCGTTCGCAAACGCCCGCCAGTTCCCGGCCCGGAGCCCTAAAGTGTGAGGAAACCGCAGCGGGCGTCGAGGCGGGGAGCACGGTGCCTCCGCCCGGGTCACCCAGGGAGGGCGAGGGGGCCTGGGGAGCCCCGGCCTGACTGGGCTCAGACCTACCTGGTGGCGTGGGTGGGGTCCAGTGGGCCCTGGTCCCTCTTCCCTCTTCCCCAAGACGGCCTCCAGCGGCGGGCAAATGACCTGGGTTCGGCGCTGGCTACCGCGACCCGGCCGGGGCGGCCAGGGGCAGAGCTTCTGCAGTGCAGCGCCAGCGCCGGTCGCGCCGTTGCCTGGCAACCAGCCGGTCCGATTTAAAGGGACCCGCGCCCCGCTGCCAGGCGCGCGGGGCCCTGCGCTGCCTGGCGGTCGTCACAACCCGCCCGAACACTGAGCATGCCTGATGGGGCGGGCGCTGCGGTGGCTTCTGCTTGCACGAAAGCCGAGCTCGAAGAGCAAGAGAGGAGTCAGGGAGGGAAGGAGCGAGAAACTGCGAGGCAGCCCCACCCATGGTGGGCTTATTACGGAGGGTGTGAGTGACTCATAAAGCCACCTGGACACTGCGATTGTGGGGGAGGAGGGAGTGGCACACGGATAATCCCTAGGCCTGCAGTTTAGTAACGTTCCCTCGAGGACGGTCAGCCCTGGAAGGTCGCCTGGATTTGGTTCGGCGTTCCTGACAATATGGGAATTGCACGCCCCGCCCCCCACGCACATCCTTGCCAGTCAGCACAATGGTCTGGCCGGAATTTGTGCCTTTGACCGAGGTTCTAAGGGCCTGTATCAGGAGAGCATGTGTCCTGGTCGCAGGCCTATGGGAGACCAGGCTCGTTCTCCAGCTAGCCCATGGTGTCCTCACCCATTACTCAGGAATTTCTCTAAACCACTCTTGCACCTATTTGAATTTAAAACCAGTTACTGGCAACTGGGCATCCCTGATGGCTCAGATGGTAAAGAATCTGCCTGCAATGCAGGAGACCTGGGTTCAATTCCTAGGTTGGGAAGATCCCCTGGAGGAGGGCATGGGAACCCACTCCAGTATTCTTGAAGGCAACTATTCCAACACTGGGCTTCCCTGGTGGCTCAGACAGTAAAGAATCTGACTATAATGTGGGAGACATGAGTTCGATTCCTGGGTTGGGAAGATCCCCTGGAGAAGGGCTTGGCAACTCACTCCAGTATTCTTGCCTGGAGAATCCCAGGGACAGAGGAGCCTGGTGGGCTGCTGTCTATGGGGTCACACAGAGTCGGACACGACTGAAGTGACTTAGCAGCAGCATAGGAATGTTGTGAGGATTGGGTGAGTTAATAGCTTTAAATCCCTTAGAGTAATCCCTGACATGTTGTTCAGTCGCTAAATTGTGTCTGACTACTTGTGGCCCCATAGACTGCAGCATGCCAGACTCCTCTGTCCTCCACTATCTCCCAGAGTTTGCTCCAATTCATGTCCACTGAGACGGTTATGCTATCTAACCATCTCATCCTGTGCTACCCTTTTTCACATAGCCAACCCTATATAAACGTTTGCTGTTATCATTAGTACTAATATTATCTTGTCTTATAAATTCATTACCCTCCTAAAATATAAACACACTGATGGAGGGCACTTCTATGGCAGTCCAGTGGTGAGGACTCTGCTTCCGTTGTAGGAGGTCACTCCTTCATGTGGTCAGGTATCAAATGGCAGAGTGTAAACAACAGTGAGGACAGAGATTTGTTATTTGAAGGTACTCAGACTTGGAGATAGGTTTTCAAATATGGAAGACAGAAAACAGTTTACCCCACTAGAATCTTTATCAATACCAAAACAAGGCACTTGATAATAACAAGATCATACACTCAAACAATGGAACCCAATCTTCTTGTTTTACCAAGTAGGATATTGAGATTCAAACAAGTCATGTGATTTACTCCTTGATCACACAGCAAAATAAGCTTTTTGATTTCTCTGGCAAACTTGCTTGAGTAGTCTCAAAGGCAGGATATTTGGGGGAATGAAAAAATACACATTTATTGGTATATGCATCATGTTTATAAATATTTAAATTATTCATGCAGATAATATTTCTCGCACTTCATATCCATATCAGCAGATTCTGTTGGCTGTACTTTCTTAATGTATTCAGGATCTGATGGCTTCTCACTGTCTCTATTATCACCACTCTGATCCTGACCCCCACCATCTCTTGCCTGGACTATGGCAATAGCCTCCTAACTGCTTCCACACTTGACCTATATTAGTTTCCTAGGGCCGCCATATCAAAGTATCACAAACCGGGAACTTAAAACAACAGACACTTATTCTCTCATAGTTCTAGAGGCTAGCAGTCTGAAATCAGGGTGTCATCAGGGCTGACTCCTTGAGCTTCTGAGGAACAGTGTGTCTCTCCTAACTTCTGGGGGTTGCCAGCTATCTGTCACCTTCCCTGGCTTGTAGACACATCATTCCGATCTCTGCCTCTGTCTTCTTGTGGTGTTTTTATGTGTCTGTGTGTCTCCACATAGCTATCTCTTCTCTGTGTGTGTCTGTGTGCCCAAAGTCCCCTCCTCTTGTAAGAATGTTAGTTAACTGAGTTAGGGCCCACGTTAATTCAGTACGACCTCATCTTAACTTGATTATATTTGCAAAGAACCTGTTTCTAACAAGAGCACATTCATAGGTACAGGAAGAGGGGCAAGGATATCATCATATCTTTTGGGGGGACACAAGTCAACCCACAACCCCCTCACCGTCTATTCTCAACACAGATCCAGAGAGACTGTTATAAAATACTAAGTCAGACCATGGTACCACTCTGCTCAAAAGCTTACAAAGGCTTTCAGTTTGACTTGTTGTAAAAACCAAAATCCTTATAACAGCCTACAAGGTCCTACAGGATTTGCATGGAGAATCCCCATCCCCCCTTTCTCCACTCCCACCTCCATACAATAGCTTTTTGACCTCCTCTCCCGCCACTTTGTCCCTTGATGACGCCACTCTAGCAATACTGGCTGCCTTGTTCCTGTAACAGCCAGGCACCCTCTCACGGTTAGAGATTTGGCCGCCTGTTCCCTCTGCCTCAAATGCTCTTCAAAAAGTACATGATATTCACATATCTTATTGCCTTACCTTCCTCAAGTGTTTGTTCAAATCTTAGCTTCTCTGTGAGGCCTACCTTGCCCCTTCCATTTAATCCTGTCAACTTTCAACCTCTCCAGCGTTTCCACTTCTCCTTATCCTACTCGAAAAAATATAGCACTTTATCACTTTCGAACGTACTATACTGTTTTTCTTTTGTTCTCTCCATCCACCCCCCCTTCCAGGTTGCACTACGCTACGCTCCAAGAGGGCACGATCTTTGATTTGTTCACTGATCCATCCCAAGCATCAAAGTGCCTGGCACATGGTAAGCACGAACAAATATTTGTTAAATAGGTGAATGAATGAATGAGGCTCATACCTGATGCCAGGAATGATTCCTTTAACTTTCACAAAAATCATATGACCTAGGTGCTATTATTACCTACAGTTTTGGATGAGAAAACTGGGCCACAAAAAGGTTAAGTAACTAAGTGCCTAGGGTCACAGGGTTAGTGAACAACAGAGTTGGGGTTTGAACTCAGGAAAGTCTGGTTTTCAACAACTATGCAGCATTGACATATAAAGGGCATCTGACCACAAGTGCCTGGGAGACCCTGTATCTCTTGTTCTGACATTCACATTTTGCAACTGCAGGTGATGCAAAGTAACCATTTTAAACTATTGGCATATGTTGCTGAGATAGTTTGATGTTGTTTGTACATTGCACTGAACAAACTCTGGAGACTTGTTATCTGGGGTCAGATACCAGCTCTACCACTTAGCTCTTATGGGTCTTTGAACAAACTGGTTAACTTCTTTCTATGCCAGATTCTTCACTGGTAAATGGGGAGTAATTATAGTACCTACTTCACAGGGTGGGTTTGAGGATAAATTAGTTAATATATGTAAAGCAATTAGAACTACACTTGGCAAACAGAAAGCACTCAACAAGCCTTAGCCACTGCTGGTAGTAGTGGTGTATAGTAAAAGTGTATAATGAAGGTATAAATTTTGATCCAGTCTTAGCTGTAATACAGAAGTTGTTATACAGACACGACTTATCTTTGGTGTTAGAAGTTAGATTAATAGTTCTCTTAGGGGATATAGTGACTGAGAAAGGGTACCAGGTAGGCTTCTGGGGTTTTGGTAATGTTCTATTAATATTTCTTGACCTGGACATTGGTTATATGGATGCTTTTATATGTAAAAAATCATGAATTGTACACTTGAGATTTGCAAATGTTTTCTGTTTGTATACCTCAATAAATATTTTATTTAAAAGCAACTGAATCCAGCCTTATATGACTTTCTTCTAGTCTCTCTATTCTTTTTCTTCAATTTCACCCCAACTTCCATTTTTCAAGCAACAATTGCAGAGAACATATATGTTTTATATGTATATATAAATTGAATCACTTTGCTGCACACCTGAAACTAACACAGTGATTGTAAATCAACTATAGTTCAATTTAAAAATAAATTTAAAAAATCAATTGACTATACATTTGAGGGTTTATTTCTGCACTTTCAATTCTATCCCTTTGATTTATATGTATATCTTTGTACCAGTACCACACTGTCTTGGTTACTGTAGTGCTATAGTCAGTTTTGAAATTGGGATATGCAAGTCCTTCTACTTTGTTCTATTTTAAGGTTGTTTTGATCTCCTTGAATTTCCATATGAATTTTACGATCAACTTGTCAATCTCTACAAAGAAATCACCTGAGATTTTAGTAGGAATTGCCTTGAATCTGTAGATCGAGATGGGTTGCATACTGTTCTATGATATATATGTTTCTTTTCCTTTCAATATTTTTGATTTCTTATGTTTTTTAATATGTCTCAGTAAATAACTGGTTGTATGTTTCTAAGACCAATCTGACATCTTTGTTCATTTCAGCTAGTTAAATACTTTAAATACTTAAATATTTGGCTTAACTTTATAGCCTTATTTTTGTTCTATAAGCTCCTCTTTACCACATTTCTTTCTTTTCTTTCTTACCTTTTTTTATTCCATGATTTTCTTCTCTTTTAATCCCAAGATTATGCCCTCTGATTTTATTTTTAAACAGTTATTCATTACTGAGACTGCAATATGAAAACCTATAAAAATTTAGAACTAATCAATACTCTTCAGACAACAAAAGGACCTTTAAATACTAGGTTCATTTACTGCTCCCTCTCTGTTTGTGTTGTTATTATATCCTAATTCTATATATTTATATACTTTAACCCTCTAAGACTTAATTTTTTTATACAGTTAATATTTATTTAGATTTATTCATATGTTTTCACTTGCTTTACTCTGTTCTTTCTACATCTCTGGCATCTGCAATAACTTATTTTGCCTTTGGAATTTCCTTAAATGAGATTTGACTGGTGGCAATTCCTCTCATTATATTTCACCATCTTAGCTGAAAGATATTTCTGCAAGGCATACACTTGTAGGTTAATAGTTCTTTTCCATTAGCACATTAAAGCTATAATTCAACTGTCTTTTGGTTCCACCATTGTTGGGAATCAGCTGTCAGTTAGCTGTCTGATGTCTCTCCTTTCTTTGAAAGTAATCTGTTATTTCTCTGGCTGCTTTACTCTGTGTCTCTGCTTAGTTCTGAAAAGCTCTTAGCTATTACCTCTACTTTCTTTTTAGAACTCTGATTAAGTGTATAATTCAGATCTATCACTCTAAATTCCAAGTTTCTTTCTTGGAAATTTTGCTTTCTTTTATCTGTTGATTTTTTTTGATCAAAAAAAATTTATTATAATATCTACTAGATGTTATATTATATACTTTGGATTGAAACTTATCAAATAGCAAAGCCTGTCTATAAAATTACTTTGTAGACTCTTTCATATATTTTACCTCTTTGCCTCTCTGTGCTGATTTATGAATAATTTCTTTTTTTAAAAAAACTGAGGGACTTCTTTGGTGGTCCAGTGGTTAAGCCTCCACACTTCCACTACAAGGGACATGGGTTGGATTCCTTTGTGGGGAAACTAAGATCCTACATCCCACATGCCATATGCAATGTGGCCAAAAATATTGAGATATTATTGATGTATGACATTGTATCAGTTTCAGGTGTACTACAAGGTGATTTGATATTTGTATATATGGTGACATAATCACCATGATAAATCTAGTTAACATCTATTACCACCACAGTTATATTTTTTTTCTCAGGGTGAGAACTTTTAAGATTTATTGTCTTATAAATTATTTCTTCTGAAATGTCTTCCAATCCACCAATTCTCTAATTAATTGTGTCTAATTTGCTGTTAATCTCTTCAGTTTGAGTTCCTAATTTCAATCTTGATTTTTTTAACTTTCTGAAGTTTAATGAAATAATTTTTCAAATATGGTCATTCTCTAGAATTTCTTGTTTCCCACACACATTTTTATTTCTTTAAACATCATAAGTATAGATCTTCATATTCTGTGTTTAATAATTCCAAAATCTAAATTATTTCAGCATATGGCTCTGTTGTCTGGTACTTTCGCTAATTCTCACTTATGGTAATTCAATTCCTTTTTTGATTATTAACTTTTTTTGTGAGCTGCTCATTTTCCTTATAAAATAATTTGGACAAATTCTTTGAGATCTTGGACAAAGAATCTATGTTTGCTTTTGCTAATTGTCTGGAACATTAACTTGCCAGAGTCACTTTAAATTTATGACTAGAGATATCTTGGAGAAGGAAATGCCAACCCACTCCAGTATTCTTGCCTGGAGAATCCCGTGGACAGAGGAGCCTGGCAGGTCCATGCAGTCACAAGAGTTGGACATGACTTAGTGACTAATACCATCACCAGAGATATCTTGAGTCACCTCAGCAGTGTGATTTGGGGCTACAAGATGACAGTTTCTAGGTCATCTTTTTCCTCCTCATCCTGTTTGTCATCATCAAGAAAATATTCCTTTGTAGTCCCTGGGGAAGTGGGTAGGAAAGCAAATTAAGTTCTCCTTTATTGAGGGTTTATTCCTTTGGGGTACCAATTTAATAGAAAAAGATTTCTATTAAACTGTTTACCTTTAATTGGTCCCTGGGCTTGCATTTTTACCACTGTTTTAGATGGCTTTTGCAAAGTTGAACTCCTCAAACACCCAAATTTCTCAGTTGTTTTCAGGACAAAGCTGGTTTCATGACTTCTCTATGTTCTCAGAGTCTCAGAGGTTTTATCCTGATAATTCCTTACCATGCAGATCTTCAAGGCTTTTTCAGTGGATGTTTTCTATATATGAACCGTACTTTTTGTCATCTTCAGCAATGATGACATGCCAGAAACAGAACGCCTATACTCCCTCTTTGGCCCTCATCAACACAGCTTCTGGATTCACTAAAACCTTTCACAGAGGTCAGAAAAGATCACTCAGCTGCCATATCGATTTGACATACTTTTCATTCCCATTGAATTCAACCTCTCCATGGTTTCTGACACACCTGATTATATTCCTTCCCTCTTGGAACCAGCTTCTGCTTTCATAACACCTCACTTTCCTATGCAGCTCAACAACGACCACTCCTCATGGCTCATATCTGACTCTTCTCATTTCTACATTTCCGCTGCCACCATTCTGCCTTCACCTACTAACATCTATCTCATATTACTTCAGTAGCCTCCTGGTGATGTCCTCTACCCATTCTTCTCTCCAACCAATTCATTCTTCCCACAGCAACCAGAGTGATCTTTTAAAAATGAAAATTATTAGGATCTTGGGATTAACATACACCCACTACTACATATTAAATAGATAACCAATAAGGATCTATGGTATAACACAGGGAACTCTGCTCAATATTCTGCAATAACCTGAATGAGAAAAGAATCTGAAGAAGAGTATGTATATGTGTATGCATATGTATAGCTGAATCACTATGCTGTAAACCTGAAACCAACACAACATTGTAAATCAACTATACTTCAATAAAAAATTTAAAAAATAGAGTTCTTTGAGAACAAAATAAAAATGAAAATTAGGTCATGTCATTTTGCCTGGGCCAAACCCTTCAAAGCACTGTATTTGGTAGATAAATTTCAAACTATTTACCATTACCCATAGCCACGAACTTTATATAATCTAACTCTAATTGTTCCCTTATATAATGGTATAGACAAGCTGATTTTTTTTTCCGGTTCCTCAGACATGTTACACTTTTTCTCACCTCAGATTCTTACAGTTGCTGTTTCCTCTTCCTGGAATACTGTTTCCATGCTTTTTACATGACTAACTTCTATTTATACTTTCATATCTCACCTTTAACTGTAAATTTGTCAGAGACTTTTCCTAACCACCTAATCTAATGGCATCCTGTTCTCTTCCTTTAGAAAGGTTTTCCTAATTTGCTATTAAATATTTATTGTAGGTTTGTTTATTTAAGATCTCTTCCCCCAATTATCTTTAAATGTTAAGAAGGTGGAAGCCCTACTTGGTTCACATAGCTGAGATGATTATTACCAGGCTAAGGGACAAGCATATGAATTCAGCCTGTTCATAATAAATTCTTTCTTATGAAAAGTTTTTATTCCTTCTGATGAGAAAGGGCCTCCTTATTTTGAAGAGTTTATAAAATTTCATCCCCAAAAGCAAGGGTTTTTAGTCAATGAGTGCTAATAATTTTTTGGTAATTGAAGAATTCACTATGCTGTCATTTAGATAATATAAAGTCATTATACTTTTCAGGCTCAGGCTATAACTATCAGAGGGAATATTTGAGGGAGCTGCTCAAGTTTAACATAATTTATTTCTATTCAAAATTTTATAAATAAAGATTCAAGTTTATAGACTATTGTCATGTTACCAATACCAAGTCTTCCAATTCATGAACACAGAGGTCTTTTCATTTATTTGGATCTTTAATTTCTTCCAATAATATTTTGTAGTTTCCAGTCTTGCACTTCTTTTGTGTTAAATTTACCCATAAGTGTTTTATTTTTTTTTAATGCTATTGTAAGTAAGATTTTTTTTTTGGCTGCACTGGATCTTTAGCACATGGGTTTTGTCTAGTTGCAGCACCCACAGGCTTAGTTGTCCCGATGAATGTGGGTTTCTAGTTCCCTGACCAGGGACTGAACTTAGTCCCATGCATTGGAATGTGAATTGTTAATCACTGGACCACCAGGGAAGTCCCTGTGAATAGGATTATTTTAATTTCATTTCTGGAATGTTTTTTACTAGTGTATACAAATACAAGTGATTGAGGCCTCCCTGGTGGCTCGGTGGTAAAGAATCTGCCTGCCAATGCAGGAGACACAGGTTTGATCCTCAATCCAGGAAGACTCCACATGCTGCGGAGCAACTAAATCCATGCACCACAATTACTGAACCCGTGCTGTAGACCTTGCGAGACACAATTCCTGAAGCCCATGTGCCCTAGAGACCATGCTCTGCCACAAGAGAAGCCAACACAATGGGAAATTTGTGCACCACAGATAGAGAGTAGACCCTACTCTCTGCAACCAGAGAAAAGCCCTCGCAGCAATGAAGACCCAGTGCAGTCAAAAATAAATAAATAAATAAAGTATATATATAAAAAACAAATACAAGTGATTGACCTTTTATCTTGCTATACTGGTTTATTAGCTCTAAGAAGTTTGTTGTGTGTTGCGGGGGCGGGGGGGAGGCGGGGAGGTGGGTAGGTGTGTATGCATTTATGAATTCTTCAAAATTTTCTATACAAGATAAATTCCCAATTTAAAAATTCCCCCCAAAGAAATCTTCAGATCCAAATAGTTTTACTAACGAATTCTACCAAATGTTTAAAGATTTAACTCCAGGTTTGCACAATCCCAGCCAGTTCATTTTATTAAACTATTATTACCTCTACCATCCCTCCAGTGGGGAGAGGAAGGAGCATATCATTGTTGCCAGGGGTGGCAAATCCAAGCTCTCCATGAGGTCTCCACTGATACATTTTTGGTGGGGAGTGGAAGAGGGGAAGCTTATTATGGGTCAGCAGAGTGACCTGACTTGGCTTTCTGACTTGGCTTTCTCTGACACCACTCTGGTGGGGTGCTACAGAACTCTGTTACTGCCTGCTTACTGTGGAATTCTAAGCCAGCTCCTGAGCATTTGCTGTTAGGGCTGGGGGTGGGATCGCAGATTTTTCTGTGGTGTTTGGCTGGAGTAGAGCTGTTACTGCAAAATGTTTTCTTTCTTTCTAGGCTGCCCTTTTCTTGGCCCTTTGGCTAAGGAGTGCAGGCTTTTACTGGGACTATTTTGAGTCTGTTCCTGTTGGCATTTCTGGGTTGCCAACTTATTCTCCATGTCTGGGAAAAATGAGGCAAAAAAGAAAACGCAGGGAACTCAACACCATGCTATTCCTCAGGGCCTGAAGTTCTTAACCAATACGGTTTGTCTGTTTCAGTCCAGCTTTCAGAGTCTTCTTTTGTTGCTTCATATGTGATGTATATATGAATTGTGTATATATCAATACACAATTGGAGGAAGGAATAGGAACAAGCATGTCTATACCATATTCGTGGAAGAGGAAGTTTTCTTGCTTAGTTTTTTTAAACAAAGAAACAAAGTGCTTTAGTTCTCAATGTTTTAATATTTTAAATTACAATATACTAAACAAATACTCACTTTACTACATTTTTCTTTTCTCTATATACTTATAAACAACAGTAAAAGAGTTTTAATATTTTGATGAAAATTTCCAAGCTCACAGAACTATTGTTACTTTCTCATTATTAAGATCTCTTGCACAGTTCAGCTTGGGTGGTCATTTTTACAGTCCAGCAGTATCATGCAAAGAGATGACTTTCTATACTACAAGCCCTAGAAAGCAATAATTAAAATACAACTACAAAGAGTTATAACTAATGTCAACAAAGGAGATAAGAAGTATTATAATAATTAAAAATACTCAATCCAAAGGAAGGCAGAAAAAGGAACAAAAAGTGATGGGACAAATAGAAGATACATAGTACAAGTTCAGTTCAGTTCAGTCACTCAGTCGTGTCTGAGTCTTTGTGACCCCATGAATTGCAGCACACCAGGCCTCCCTGTCCATCACCAACTCTCAGAGTTCACTCAGACTCATGTCCATCGAGTCAGTGATGCCATCCAGCCATCTCATCCTCTGTTGTCCCCTTCTCCTCCTGCCCCCAATCCCTCCCAGCATCAGAGTCTTTTCCAATGAGTCAACTCTTCTCATGAGGTGGCCAAAGTACTGGAGTTTCAGCTTTAGCATCATTCCCTCCAAAGAACACCCAGGGCTGATCTCCTTCAGAATGGACTGGTTGGATCTCCTTGCAGTACAAAGGTAGAATTAAATCCAAGCATATCAATAATCACATTAAATATGAATGGTTGATACACCTCAATTAAAAGACAGAGATTGTCATATTGAATAACAAAGAAAATCTTAAACATATGTCACTTTCAAGAAAATTTAAATACAAAGACACATAGGTTGAAACAAAATGGATGGATTAAGGCACTGTGCTAACACTAATCAAAAGAAAGCTGAGGTGGTTATATTAATAGCAAACAAAGTAGATTTCAGAGTAAAAACTGTTACCAGGGATAAAGACTATCATTACATAATGATAAAGCAGTCTATTCTTCTAGATAAGAAGCCTAAATATTTTTGTGCCTAATAGCCAAGCTTCAATTTGCATGAAATATAAACTTACAGAATGCAAAAAGAAACAGAGAAATCCACAATAATACCTGGAGACTTCAACACTCCTCTCTCAATAATTGATAGGACAAGTAAACAGAAAATTGTTAAGCATGTAGAAGACCCAAACAACATTATCAGCTAATTTGACCTAAGTGATATTTACACAACATTCCACCACTACCAGCAAAATACGTATTGTTTTTAATTATACACATTGACCAAGATAAAACATTCTGGGCCATAAGTCTCAATGAATTTTAAAGAATTAAAACAAAACATGCTCTCTGTTCACAATGGAATTAAATTAGAAATCAACAACAGAAGGACATCTGAGAAATCCTCAAATATTTGGAAACTAAATAACACACTTTTCAATAACATATGGGTCAAAGTAGAGCTCAGAAGGATTTTTAAAATATTTGAAACTGAATGAAAATGAAAACATAGCATATAAATTTTTATTATAGGCAGCTAAAGGAGTGCTCAAGGAAAAATTTAAGGCACTAGATACTCATGTTATGAAAGGAGCCAGTTCTATCTTCTCAAATCAATGACTTCAACTTCTGCTTTTTAAAATCTAGAAAAATAAGAACTAATGAAACTCAAAGTAAGCCAAAGAAAAGAAGTAACAAAGATAGAAGTAAAAATAAATAAAAATTTTAAATATAAAGATAACAGAAAAAAATCTATGAAATTAGTTCTTCTTTTTGAGAAGACTAATAATACCTATAAACTTCTACCTAGATTGATCAGGAAAAGAGAGAAAAGACACAAAAATCTAAAGTTGAATGAGACAGAAGACATCATTACAGATATTAAAAGGACAGAAAGGGAATGTTATGAACAACTTTACATCTATAAATTCAATGACAGACGAAATGGAGAAAGTCTTTTAACAAACTACCTGTTAAAACTCACTCAAGAAGAAATATATAACTTGAGTAACAATCTATTAAAATAATCAAACTTTTTGAAAAGGTTTCTACAGAGAAGACTCCAATCCCAGATAACATTATCTGTGATTCTTCCCAGCACCTAGGAACAAAATATTAATTCTACATGAAGTTCTTTAGAAAATGAAAAAGTTGGGATACCTCCCAATTCAGTCTATGAAGCCACCAAAGCTATACAAAGGAATCACAAGCTAAGACAATAATCCTTCATGAACATAGATACCAAAATTATTAATAAAATATTAACAAATCAAATTTAATTATATAAAGAATAATCCACCAAGTGACATTTTTCCTGGGAATGGAAGTTTGGGTTAACATTTGTAAATCAATCTATGTAACTCAAGATTTTATTCCAAAAAGGAAAAATATGATCATCAAAACAGACATAGAAAAAGTATTTGACAAAAACCCACATTCATCTCTGATAAAACTTCTCACCAAACCAGGAATAGAAAAAAAATTCCTCCACCTGACAAAAGGCATCTATCAATACTAAAACCTACAGCTGATATCATGCTCAGTGATGAAAGGCTGAATGATTTTGCACTAAGATTAGGAGTAAGGTAAGGATGTCTGTTCTTTCCATTTATATTCAATATATTACCAGAGTTTCTAACCCGTGCAACTAGGGAAGAAAAGGAAAATCTTTCCACACTGAGAAGAAAGAAGTAATACCAATTTTATTCTTTGAGACATGATCATCTTTGTACAAAATCCTACAGAAATATGACAAATAATGAGTTTAACAAGGTTGTAGGATACAAGATCAATATCAAAAAATCAATTGCATTGCTATACACCACTCTAATGGCAGAAAGTGAAGAGGAACTAAAGAGCCTCTTGATGAGGGTGAAGGAGGAGAGTGAGGAAGCTGGCTTAATACTTAATATTAAAAAAGTAAGGTCATGGCATCTGGTCCCATCACTCATGGCAAACAGATGGGGGAAAGGGGGAAGCAGTGACAGATTTTATTTTCTTGAGCTCCAAAATCACTGCCAACGGTGACTGCAGCCATGAAATTAAAAGACGCTTGCTCCTTGGAAGGAAAGCTATGAGAAACCTAACAGCATATTAAAATGCAAAGACATCACTTTGCCAACAAAAGTCCATCTAGTTAAAGCTGTGGTTTTTCTAGTAGTCAGGTACAGATGTGAAAGTTGGACCTTAAAGAAGGCTGAGTGTGGCAGAATTGATACCTTTGAATTGTGGTGTTGGAGAAGATTCTTTGAGAGTCCCTTGGACTGCAAGGAGATCAAACTAGTCAATTTTAAAGGAAATCAACCCTGAATATTCATTGGAAGGACTGATGCTGAAGTTCCAATACTTTGGCCACCTGATGCAAAGAGCTGACTCATTGGAAAAGACCCTGATTCTGGGAAAGATTGAAAGCAAAAGGAAAAGAGGCCAATAGAGAGGATGAAATGGTTCAGTGGCATCATCGAAATGAGTTTGAGCAAACTCTGGGAGATAGAGAAGGACAGTGAAGCTGGCTGTGCTGCACTCCATGGCATTGCAGAGAGTCAGACACAACTTGGTAACTGAATGACAACACGTCGCTCAACTGGTAAAGAATCTGCCTGCAATTCGGGAGACCTGGGTTCGATCCCTGGGCTGGGAAGATGCCCTGGAGAAGACCATGGCAACCCACTCCAGTATTCTTGCCTGGAGAATCCCCATGGACTGTAGCCTTCCAGGCTCCTTTGTCCATGGGGTCACAAAGAGTTGGACACGACTGAGCAATGAAGCACATGCCCTGGTTAGCTATCAGTTCTCCTCCGAATTGATCTGTAGGTTCAACACAACCCCAATCTGAATCCTAGAAGTTTTCTTTGGTGAAAATAAAAAAAAAGCTGATTTTAAAATTCATATAAGATGTGTATGAATATATGTACACAAGTGATTTTTGACCAAGTACAAAGGCAACTCGTGGAGAAGGGGTTGTATTTTCAATAAATCATGCTGGAATATTTTAATACCCATATGCAAAAAAATAATTTGTATCCATATCGTGTATTAAATATATTCACTCCAAATGTGTCACAGATCTCGTCCAAACTATAGTCTTTACATAACATATGGGGTTTTCCCTGGTGGCTTAGTGATAAAGAATCTGCCTGCCAATGCAGGAGGACGCAGGTTCTATCCCTGGTCCAGGAAGATCTCACATGCCTCAGAGCTACTGAGCCCATGCACCACATCTATTAAGCCTGTACTCTACAGCCCGAGAACTGCACCTGCTGAGATCTCGCACCCCAACTACTGAAGTCCTCGCTCCCTAGAGCTTGTGCTCCACAACAAGAGAAGCCACCACAACGATGAGAAGCCTGGGCAGGGCAACTAGAGAGTAGCCTCCACTTGTTGCAAGTAGAGAAAAGCCAGCACATCAATGAAGACCCAGCACCGCCACGAATAAATAAATAAAAATTTTAAATTAAAACCTATATAATTTATAAAAGAAAATCTTAAGAGAAAATCTTTTTTGACTATAGATGAGGCATCCCAGGTGGCGCTAGTGGTAAAGAACCTGCCTGCCAATGTAGGATACTAAAGAGGTGCGGGTTCGATTCCTGGGTTGGGAAGATCCCCTGAAGAAGGGCATGGCTACCCACTCCAGTATTCTCGCCTGAAGAATCCCATGGACAGAGGAGCCTGATGCGCTACAGTCCATGGGGTCGCAAAGAGTCGGACAAGACTGAAGCAACTAAGCATGTGTGCATGCAGAGGCATACGTTTCTTAGATATAACACCAACAGCACATCCATGAAAGAATAAATTTATAAACTGGGCTTCATCAAAATCTAAAACATCTGCTCTTCATGGTACCCAGTTTAAGAAATATAAAGGTAAGGCATGGACTGGGAGAAAATAATCACAAATTTCATATCTAATGAAAGACGCATACAGAATATATAGCACTCTTACAGCTCAATAATAAAAAGACAAATAACACAATTATAAAAAAAAAGCAGAAGACTTGAATCAACATGTTACCAAAGAAGATATATCTATCAATGGCAAATAAGCACATGGAAAAGATACTCAATGTCATTAGTCATTAATGAAATGCAAATTAAAACCACTTCATGCCTATTAAAATGACTAAAATTTAAAAGACTGTTTGTACCAAATGTTGGCAAGGATGTAGAAGAGCTAGAATTTTTATACACCGCTAGTGTGAATTTAAAATGATACAAGCATTTTGGAAAGCAATTTGGTAATTAAAAAAATTTTTTTATTTTATTATTTTTCTTGAGATACAATTTACAAACCACATTATGTACATTTCAGGTGTACTGTACAACATAATGATTAAATATTTGTATACATTGCAAAATGATCACCACAATTAGTCTAACATCTGTCACCATACATAGTTACAGAATTTTGTTTTCTTGTGATGAGAAATTTTGGCAAAGTCTTAAAAAGCTTAATATACATCTACTATATGATCCAGCCATTCTACTCCTAGATATTTATGCAAGAGACATGAAACCATATGTCCATTTCAAAGACTTGTACATAGATATTTATAGCAACTTTAATTGTAATGGCCCGAAATGGAAAGCAACTCAAATGTCCATTCCACAGTTGAGTGGATAAACAAATTCTAGTATATTCACACAATGTAACACTATTCAGCAACAAAAAGGAATTAACTTTTGTTATACATAACATCATGAATCATTATCCTAAATGAAAAAAGCCAGACAAAATGACTATATACTATATGATTCCGTTTACAAAGAAAATTCTGGAAATGCAAATTCACCTATAGTAACATAAAGCAGGTCAGAGGTTTTCAAAGGATGGGGTGGGGTGGGGTGGGCACTACACATTGGCACAAGGAAACTTTGGGGGTGATGGATACGTTCATTATCGTGACTGTGGTGATGATTTCATGGGTATATAGAGATGGCAAGATGTACAGTTTGTTTTATGTCAGTTATATCTCAGTAAAGCTGTTTAACAAGTATTGGGTAGAAAAGCCTGAACAAACATTTTGGCTAACCCAATATTTTTTAAAGTTGCAACTAGACAGGTAAGTTCTGGAGAGCTAATGTACTGAATAGTGATTATAGACAACAACACTGTCTTGTATATTTCAAAATTGCTAAGAGGCTAGGTCTTAAGCGCTCTCACCACAAAAAGAAATAGCACTTATGGTGGTAATCACATTACAATATATAAATGTATCAAATCAACATGTGGCACACCTTAAACCTATACAGTGTTACATGTCAATTATGTCTCAATAAAAAACAAGCAACCAAAAAAGAGGAATAAGATTACTGAGCATTCTGGAGACAATTAAGGGAGATTCAGGATAAGATAGTGTTAGAATCTCTAGAATCTCTAGTAAGTTTGAAAACAAGACATTTTGTTGCATTGCCATGATTCGTTTGCAGTTGTGTGTGTTAGTCGCTCAGTCGTGTCCGACTCTTTGGGACCTCATGGACTGTAACTGGAGTGGGCTACCATGCCTTTCCCCAGGGGATCTTCCAAACCTAGGAATCAAACCCAGGTCTCCCGCATTGCGGACGGATTCTTTACCACCTGAGCCACCAGGGAAGCCCAAGAATACTGGAGTGGGTAGCCTATCCCTTCCCCAGGTGATCTTCCTGACCCAGGGATCGAACCCCGGTTTCCTTCATTGGCAGGCGGATTCTTTATCACTGAACCACCTGGGAAGCTCCTTGTTTGCAGTTACAATGCTCAATTTATTTTAAAATTTCAAAAAGCACTGAAGGAGAACATGACATTTTAAAATGTACCAAAAGAGAGCATGGGGTTTCAGGGGTTCTTTTGGCCACATCGCCCAGCTTGTGGGATCTTAGTTCCTCTACCAAGGACCAAACCCATGCTCCCTGCAGTGCAAGTGCAGAGTCCTAACCACTGGACCACTAGAGCAGTCCCTATAGGTTCTTAAAAGTTATAAAGCTATGGTATTTTCTTTTCTTTTTCTATTTTATTTATTTATGAGTGCACTGGGTCTTCGCACTTGCTGTTCGTGGGTTTTCTCTAGTTGCAGCGAGCAGGGGGATACTCTCTAGTTGCGATGCATGGATTTCTTTATGCTGTGGCTTCTCTTACTGTGGAGCACAGGCTCTAGGTGCCCAAGCGTCCGGTCTTACTTACTCCGCAGCATATGGAATCTTCCTCGACCAGGGATCAAAGTATTGGCAGGCAGATTCTTAACCACTGGATCACCAGGGCATTTCCTATAAGTTTTTAAAAGTTACAAAATTATGGTATTTTATTTTCAAAGAACTTTTTCAGCATCTCTTTTCTATTATTTTAGATATGTACGCATGTTTTTAAAGTCAAACAAAACAGGAAGGTAAAAAATGAAAACTCTTCCTTGTCCTTGTCTCACTGTGATGTTGCCTCCTGGGCATTACCATCATTAACGATTTCTTTCAAATTCATTCCAAAGTTTTTACAACATACAAGCAGAGAAAGAAACATTTTTGGGGGGTTTATTTTTGTTTTGTTTGGATGCCAATAGGATCGATCACATTAAATAGAGTCTAATACAAACATCTTTCATTATTTTTAACAGCTGCTTGTTACTCCATTGCCTGATGTACCTTAATTTATGTAACTAGTCACTCATTCATGGGTATTTGTGCTCTTTCTAGCTGTTTACTATTTCAATATTGTAATCAACATTCTTCAAGGATGTTTCCTGTACTGGTGGGTATATATTTGCAGGAGAAAAATCACAAAACTTGGACAGCAGGTGGTATAGAAGTGATTAAGTGCATGGTCGTTGGTCCCAAAGAGGTTGCCAAGATTTGTATTCTCACTATTATTGTTTGGAGAGTGCCTATGGATTTCCCCAGCACCCCTGCCAACATGGGGAGGTGAATAATGCTGTTTTAATGTGCATTCTTGAACTCTCAGTGAGGTTGAGCGTTTTCTTATGTTTTACTGGAGATGTGTATTTCTTTAAAGAAGCACTTTGCTAAAAAGAGTTGAAAATGAATGGATGTATATACACTTTAGGGGAATACAGCAATTATGGTAAATGAAACATACTTCTCGGTTACTTGCACTTAAAAAATAAAACTTTTCTATCACTAACATAAGTGGTAAACGTATAAAGGACAATAGAAATACAGTCTTCTGGCATTTAAAAAATAGACCAGTGATCTGCAATGTGCCATGGGCAGTAAAACATATGGTGGGAATTAAGATTTTCAGAGGGATAGAAAGGATGGCTTGTTTCTTTCACTGGCTTAAAGGTTATGACCCACCGTGCACCACGTGACCTGTCAGGACCTAGTGACCCACCAATTATCCTGTGGAAAATGGAACTCACTAACTCTTCCTAACTTTTGCCCAAATCTGCAGCTCCTGCTGTGTTCCCCATCTCTGTTAAAGGCATCACATCTACCCAGTCAGCCGAGCTAGAAATCTAGGGGGCGTCACCACTTCTTTCTCTGCTCCATGCAGCTGCTCCCAGCCCTCACCTCTTTCACAGGGTCTTTGTGAGCCTGAAATGAGGTCCCACGTCTAGAAGTGCCCAGTACACTGTTAGGCAGGCAGTGGTCAGGAAAAGGGATTTCATTCTTTTGCCTTTGGCAGCTTTATCCATCAGTTCCATGCCCCCAAACAACAGTCTCCCACAAAAAAAGCAACAAAAGATATTTTTAAAAGCAATGCCCTCTTACCAGCCACCCAGGGACTTTCCACGTTGTCTACCTAAGGCTTGTGCCCTGCTTGTTAAACTGTGTACCTGGAGGAATCAGTGTACTGGACAGTCACCTTCCACCAGGCAGGAATAATGGAGTTGCCCATGTGAAACATATTAATTGAAAAATACCCTAATCTTTTTACTTTATTTATTTATTTATTTATTTAAGAAATCTACATAGGAACTTTATTTATTTTTTTATTTTTTTACTTTACAATTCTGTATTGGTTTTGCCATACATTGACATGAATGCTAATGATTTCTTCTCTTCTTATAGACAAGTATTGTTATTTTAAACTTTGGTTTGGAAGGAAAATTTGATGGAATGCTCTCAGAAAGATTTTGGAGGGGAGGTCATATGAAGGCAAAGGCAGAATGTCTAAATGGTGATGGGAAATGAAATAAAAATCTTCAGTCACCACCTTGTGACCCAGTTATAGGTTATCAGCATCTCCTCTATCACAAAGCTGATTTCTGGCCCATGTCTTCCACCACCTTCTGTTGGTGGGTGCTCAGAGACTACAAATTCACTTTAATATGTCTATTACCCTCAGCAAAACATAATTAAGAACATAAATGGCCTGTTTCTAAAAATAATATTATGCATTTAAAAACAAAATATTATGAAGTTTGGATTATCTGCTGTTTTGGATTATCTCTTCCACTGCCTGAGAGGGTTGAATTTCCTCTGCAGTTTCATAGCCCTTGAAAACATGTGTTTAGTTATAAACATAGGTCCCTCTGGGGAATCTCCAAATGGGAATGTTTCTCTCGTTTGTGAGTGAGAAGTGCATGCATTTCCTTGACACAAAGGAGAGCATCAATGCTTGCCAATTTGCACATAATTTCAAAATGTGTTCTAACCCCCCAACTTTTACCAGTCAGCAAAATTTTTTGTCTAGCATCTATTTGGCAATGAGCATGAGTCAACTCAAGAAGTTTAGTTCTTAGATACTACTCTAGGTCATATTTTCAAGCGTGAAAAAAATGAAAAGTATTTTTTAAATTAGAAAAGTTGTCAGAAGCAGTCTCTCTCACCCCATTCTCCTTCAACAGCCAGATTCTTATGTGGGGGCAACCACTGTTAGCAATTTCTTAAGAATATCTTTGAAAATAACCTCTACAAATACATATACATATGGGTATATTTATCCCTTCCTTTTCCTGTAAATGGGAACATTTTATTCATATTGTCCTACTTGTTGTATCTGAAAGATTATTTCATATCAGGAGATATATCTGTCAATCCATCTGTCTTTTACTGTTAACAATATCACAGTATCCTATTGTGTGACTATACATTTATTTTATTTAACTAATCCTTATTCTAGATATATGGTGATTCAGACAGTAAAGAATCCACCTGCAATGCAGGAGACCTGGGTTCGATCCCTGGGTTGGGAAGATCCCCTGGAGGAGTGTGGCAACCCACTCCAGTATCCTTGGCCTGGAGAATCCCATGGACAGAGGAGCCTGGTGGGCTACAGTCCATGCAGTCACAAAGAGTCAAACACAACTGAGCAACTAAGCACACGCACAGCATAGTCCTTATTCTAGATATATAGGTTGTTCATAAGTTTCTTTCCAGTTACAAGCAATACTGCTATAAAACTTTACACGTCACTATTTTTAAAAAGTCATTGTAAAAGATATTCAAAAGTGAAAAAAAAAAGATATACAAAAGTAGAGAAACAACACAACAAACTCCCATATACTGAACAGCTATCTTTAACAGTAATCAACTAACTCATGGGCAAAATTGTCTCATCCATACTCCTCCACTTCCCCCACCACATTTTGAGGCAGATTTCTTCTGTAAAAATTTCATTATCTATCTATAGAGGTAAGGACTCTTTAAAAAAAATTAAACACACACCATCGCCATACCTAAAAAATAACAATAATTTTTTCATACCAAAAATATGCTGTCAGTGTTCAAATTTCCCCTAAGGACAATTGTTTGAAAGTGAAGTCACTCAGTCGTGTCTGACTCTTTGTGACCCGTGGACTGTAGCCCACCAAGCTCCTCCGTCCATGGGATTCTCCAGGCAAGAATACTGGAGTGGGTGGCCATTTCCTTCTCCAGGGATCTTCCTGACCCAGGGATCGAACCACATTGCAGGCAGATGCTTTAACCTCTGCACCACCAGGGAAGGACAATTGTTTACTGCTAATCTATTAAAAGTCAGAATCCAAACAAAGTCCACGTATTATACTTGATCAACATGCTTCTGAAGTCACTTTTAATTCAGAAGTTCTCACTCCCTTTTTCTTCCCTTGCAATTTATTTGTTGGCAAAATTCGGTTGTTTGTCCTGCAGTTTCCCATATTCTGGGTTTTGCTGACCGCTTTGCATGGTTTTGTTTAACATGTTCTCTCTTCCTGGTCTTTCCTCCAAACTGGTAGTTTGATAAGTGGGCTTTGTCATATTCAGGTTCAATGCTTTAGCAAGAATGCTTCCAATACGGTGCTGTGTACTTCCCTCAGGAGACCGTAAGCATTCTGCTATCGAGGTGCGGCTTCCTGGGTGGCACAGCGTAAAGAATACACCTGCCAATACAAGAGACACAAGAGAGGCGGGTTCAATCCCTGGGTCAGGAAGATCCCCTGGAGGAGGAAATGGCAACACACCACACTACTCTTGCCTGGGAAATTCCACAGACAGAGGAGCCTGGCGGGCTACTGTCCACAGGATCACAAAAGAGTCGGAGGCGACTGAGCGAGCACACAGGCATAAACGTGGGAGGGTGACTGTTGAATACATAACTTTAAGTAAGATTGCTTGTTCCATTTAAAAATTTTGACAGTTATTACCAAATTACCATATGTCTTCCACAGAAATTATGCCAATTTACATTCTCTTCTGAAATAAATAAAACTCTCTATTTCTCCATACCAACACTGTTTTATCAAGCTCTTCTTAGTCTTTGCCAACTTGATACACACAAAAAGTTATCTTGTCAAGTGTTCATACAATCTAGATTTGACTAGAACCAGAGTTCACATTGCTGCAGCCCGATTTCTTTCTTCCCTGGCTCACATGAGTACAATATTGTACATCGATATATCTATAACCACAGCAACATTACAAATGATCTATGTAAGCCAAAATGAATTGGCATGTGTGAAATAGTTGTTAAAATTTAATATAAAGCCACATGTACAATGCTACTGCCTTTGGTATGTCAGTGCCAACTGCAAAGAAATTTGTGTATATATTTAGAAAATTGGTAGAATTTCCCAAGTCTAGAACACCTGTCCTGTGCTGACTATATGGAGGGACCCAGTGATGACTGAGACCAAGATATTTGTGCCAACAAGCTTACAGTCCAGTAAAGGAGGTGAGACAACTATAATGCAGTTAAAATTTAGAGGCAGAAGGGGTCTCTTACTTCTTCAAACAGGTGGCATTGCAAACAGGCTTTGACAAATGAATAAGTCTCAGAAAAGCAGAGGTAGATATTGCATTCCAGATCACAAGAAGGGCATGAGCCAAAACTGGAGTGAAGCAAGCACAGAATATATTCAAGGACTCCCGAGCAAGCTAGTTGGAATGAGGAGTAGATAAAGGACTGGATAATTGAAAGGATCACAAACCTAGGAAGTATGGGAAATCAAGCTCATTAGCATAGTTATTTCTGAGATACAATTTTTTGAAAGATTAAAAGGAAATAACTGTTACTGTAAAAAGTAAAAGTCAACAAGGTGATTAAAAAATAATCACATGGCTCTTTTGAATAGTAGTCACTTTACAACATGCTACCATTATATCTTCTCTTAACAATCTTCCATGATAATTTCATGTTCATTTACTGTATGTCAGCCAAGCACAGTTTCCATAGTGTTCTATATATCTTGGTTGGGGAAAAAAAGTAGAAGAAGCTACCTTTCTTCTTTGATTAATCAAAGCTAGAGGGCACTGGGGAGTTTGATTTGGTTTCATTGTTTATTTTTAATTATAGGTTAGAGTAACAACTCTTGAGGGGAATTTTCAGAATTCTTAATAATCACACTAAATTACCAGCCCCAGTGAATTTCTCAAATACATTATGACAGGGAGAAGAGATACCACTCAGCTTCTAGAAAGCTGGGCTTCTGTGGATAGGAAGCTACAACAATCATCAGCGTTTTCTGCTGCCAGATATGAAGAGTCATGTCAAAGAATAAGTACCCTTTGAAGCAGTGCTGTCCAATAGAACTTTCGGCAATGAGGGAAACACTCTACATCTTACTTGTCCAGGTAAGTGAGACTGAGGCACTGCATTTTTTGTGTTGCTGAATTTTCATTAATTAAACTTCAAATATAAAATAGCGACATATGACTGGTGGCTAGTGGTGCAGTGTTTAACTGTAAATGTTTATTCGATTTTTTCCTAAAAGATTGAATTATCAATGAAAATAACATACAACATGAACTCACAGAACACTTTAATGCTCATACTCTAATGAGGGCAAGAGATTCAGTCTGGAGCAGTGGAACTTTTCACGCCTTGAACATTCCACTTATAGTCAGAGGCAATGGTAATTTACTTCTTTAGGCCAGTTTACTGGGTCCTATTCTTTTAACAAAGGCAAGCAAGCCTGTGTTGTTTAACACACTTTAAAGTAGAGATAATAAAACATTAAAATCCTTAAGTGGCAATACTCAAACTATGCATATTGCTGCTAAATTCTTTGACTTTAACTGAGCTGGATTTTTTTTTTCTCCAAAAGTCTTGAGTGCTAACCCCTCTGGATACTTCATGCAGTGGAATTATGCCTTAAATTGCCAACCAATAGCCCCTTTTGCATACTTTTTAAAATGGAATTTCAGATTCATTAGAACAAAAGGATGCACTTTTCTCGACCTTGGGAGCTTGTGATCGTTGGGAGATGAAAAGAGTAGTGACACTAAGGAAAACTATTGTCCAGAAAAATAAGCCTCTCCAAGGGGCACCAGGAATCCACAATAAAATCCCTGTTTCCAAGAAAATCCAGGCATTTCCATCAAAAAAGCCTGGAAAGATAAATAGAATGTCCTTAAAAGCCACAGGTTTTTAATAATACAAAATGTCTAAGTCCAGGGTAAACAAAGAGCTAAGAAAAACTAACATCTACTAACTCAAGTTTCTCAAGACCCAGGTCGTGACCTAGAGCCTGATCACAAGGTATTTTCAAAAGAGCTGCTTTTCCTGCGCCTGCGATGAGTTTATTTTGTAGAACTTACTTGGCTACAGAACTCAACAACTGCGAGAAATTTTAAAGCCAGGTGAATTACCATGACTCCTTCAGTTCACAACAAGAAGAAATGGGGTTTGGGGGCTCATGTAAAAAGTGATGTCAATTTTTACATGATGTCATTTAAAAAAGGGAGGCCCTTCATCTAACAACCAAAATGAACCGGGCTAATTTGTTCAATCCAAAATTAACACTTACTTTTATCATATCAGTATCCTGATACATTACTTCCTCTCTCATCTGAATTCCCCAAAGTGATGAGTGAAGCTTTTCAAAATGGAATGGTTTCTTCATCTTCTATGCTTTCTGAATGAGCTATTTAAATATAGTTCTTTCTGATTTCAACCCTCTAAGGAGGCAGAAGTCAACAGAGCTCTCTTCCCTTTGTTGCACAAGCTATTTAAACTTGCTGCTACACCACATCCTTTCTCTGACCGGCTGACTTCCAGGAACTAACCTGTGGTTTTGAAAACAGTATTTTCCATAGCAGGCTGTATTAGTTATTATTGATACTATTCATACATTCTGAAGGTGTGCCCCAGGGCTTTTACAATGGGCTACTAAAAAAAAAATCAAAGAGCAATAAACAAAAATCAGAAGTCTTGCTCAACCACCTAAATATTAATTCACTTGCTTTTGGACTTAGCATTTTGTTCACTGAGATAGGCTCTGAAAATGTTAAAAGCAAGGACAAAATGAATTTCCCATGGTCCCTAAAGTGTATTTTGCACGATTTTTATAAATAATTCAGAATATGTCATTTGGCTTTTTAAAGTTCTGTTAAGTAACAGCTCCTGAGAATTAAGCTGTCACTACCAAGTCTCTGTTCTCCCCTGGAACTAGCTCTGTAGCCTTTTCGATCTTCATCCAACAATGAGGGAGACCATCCTCATTTGTACTTGAGAATTTGTTTAATGTAAACTATTTTGATTTTTTAATGACTTAGAATAAATGATGTAAGGCAGGCAAAAAAAAATCATTAAGGAGCAGCCTCTCATCATGCTCATTAGAAGAAGGGTGTTCTGAGCACTTTTAAAAAGTCATGTTGAGGTTGTGTCAGGGCTCAAGTTTCACAGCCATCTCCACTTTGAAACATAATATATAAAAGCTGAGGTTTTTGTTTTAGCCGAAATCAAGTGTGTTTTATGCTTAAGTGGGAAACATTTCAACATTTAAACTGTGGTCAAGCTCTCCACTTTGAAATACAAGGATCCGAAGAAAGAACGATGGCTAGTTCCAGGCTGAAAGAGAATCTTTGTGAGATGTTACTGCTGTCCCTTTGGCTGCAGTGGCAACCAGCACTAATCTAAAGGTCAAGCTGGTAACAATGCTTTCTGAGTAGTGCATCTTAACATCATTTAATAAAATCTATAAAACGAAAAGGCTAAATCCAACCTCCTCCTACTGATAATTGTACAATTTCAATTGTGTTAATTACGTATTTATTACAGGCTCAGAATTAGGGCAGTGGAGAATTTAGATAAGTGTATGATAGTGTCTTAATCCTTAAAGAACCTCATATGTGAATTTAAATAAATGTATGATGGTGTCTTAATCCTTAAAGAGCTTAATAAGGGGTTGGCTGGGTGAATCATTAAGGCAATAATGTAAATGCCTGACTAGCGTTGCAAACAAGGGAAGGCAAGAGGAATCCACTTTAACTCTGAGTTCTCCAATTTTAAATTTCTAAAAAACACAAATGCTTTTTGTAAATGCTGACGCAATTTAAAAAATGCTATTGAGGCAGAGAGGATAAACATTTGATTAAGTGTATATTAGTGAGAATAGAATTGCCACACTGTTGCCACTCCTATCTTTCACATGGGAATCATCCTGGGTAAGAGGTAGTTAGTAGATACAAAATTACTTGAAGTCAGATTATCTGGGTTCTACTTCAGCTGTGTAATTTGGAGCAAGTCTCTTAACTGCTGGCTGCACTGAATTTTCTTGATGAGATTGGCCTTTCAGAGAGAGCTCTTCTGGCTCTAGAATTCTCTGGTTTTTATGAATACTCTGTAAAGTTTGTGTTTGATCTGTGTGTGTGTGTGTGTGTGTGTGTCTCTGCGCGCGCGCGCCCGCGCGTGTAGGTACAAATCTACACAGAGAGATATCTACAAACCCTATATATTGTACTATGAACTAGTTACTATGGGCAACCACGACAGCAAATGTCCAGATTCCTCGCAGGTCTGGCATGGTCCAGGAGGACCTGAGACTAAGCTGTACCTCTGTCACGGAGTCAGATGAAGTTCCCCTTAGTTAGCTGTGACTCTGATTCTAGAACATGGAGTGGATGCTGAGGTGGTTAAGCTTGTGGGGCTGAAATCATGCCTCCTTCACTTCCCAGTTGTGCTTTTGACAGTTAAATGACTTCCGTTTCCTTAATTGTAAAATGGAGAGATGGCAAAAAGATTAGCTCATATGGTTGCTGTGAAGATTTTTATGACCTAATACATGTAAGGCTAAAGCTCTTAGAAGCGTGCCTGGCACATAATACATATTCAATAAATGTTAATGTTATTATGAGATGGATATAGAGTGAACCTCTTATTAACAGAGATGGCTTGATGACCTGGAAACATTGGGAAAGCAATATTAACAGCTAACAGCCACACTGTGGATAATGAATAAGAAGAGGGAAGACTAGTTGGTGCTATTAATAGAGTGGTTAGTGCCACAAGGCAGTGAAAATCCCCTAAGCCCTTGCTGTCTGGTATGGTCACCACCAGCCACTTGTGCCATGAAGCACTTGAAACGCATTTAGTCTGAAATAAGATGTGCTATAAATATGAAATACACACCGAATTTGGTAAAAAAAAAAAAAGGTAAAATATCTCATTCATAATTGTATATTGATTACATAGTCAAACAAGTATACCTTGCATACATTGAGTTAAATAAAATATAGTACTGAAGCTAATTTCACCTGTTTCTTTTTCCTTTTTTAATGTGGCTATAAGAAAAGTTTAAATTACATGTGCTGTTTGCTTTACCTTTCTATCGGACCGTGCTGCTTTGAAGAGTTAAAGGAGCCAACTATCCCTGTCCTTAAATTTTTTTCACTGATAAGTCTCTCACTGAAAGCTAAATCACTCTGTGACTCTGTCCCAGAAAGTTCTATTTCCCTTCCTCCCAGATACGTTCCCAGAGAAGTCACTTTCTATCACTGCTACCAGCACTGAGCTCTACTCTGACTTATCATGGCTTTGCTGTGTGTCCTTTGGTGTGAGGATAAAGATTTCTGAAATGATGCTGAGTGACAGGCCAACCTGGCTTCAAGTACAGGCTCCCTCATGTCAAATTACCGATCCTCTCAGAGCCTCAGTTCACCATCTAGAATAGAAGGATAACAGTAACAATTGTCTATCTAATAGGGTCACAGTGGGAGATATTAATGTACAGTATTTAGAGCAGTTCCTGGCACATAGAAAACCTTCAATCAGTGTTACAGATTATTAACATCTTTGCCTGGAGTGTTTTTTAGGGTGAGGGGTCTGCATTAATAAATCTGTTTCAAGTTTAGGTAAAAAATCTACCCAAGCTATTCTGCTGATAATGATAAGACAATGGGATCACCAATGATTTTGCATTTTGGGTCTTGGTACCCTTCATTTAAGGGAACTGATGGAGTAGAGATAGCAGCTGAAACTATTTTCTGGGGGCCAAGTGACAGTGAAGAGCAGACTTTGTGTACGTGAAGCTAATGAAGGAATGAGATCTCCTGGAGCTGTGGCATTTGGGATTGCTAAGGAGGGATTGAGCAAGGTGCGTGGAGACCTGAACTGCTCATTCAACCTGGACCTGAATTGCTCATTCAACCTCTGTCAGCCCCATTTTCTGCAAACAGAAAACACTAAATGCCTAAGCACACAATTGAAACAAAATGGAAATTCTGTTCCATGATAGACTGGAGGAGGCACTGGATTGAGCAAGGAAGCCTTCCTGCAGGAGGCGTAACTCAAAATGGCGCTTAAAGAATGGGAGGAGAGAGACCTCGAGACCGCAGATTTGCCTACATCTCTGCCAACCCTGTGTCCTTGTCACGAGGTGAATCCATTTTGGACATAATCATAGTAAAAGGGGTCTGCAGAATCTTTCTGCTGACTTACATGAATGAAAACCCTTATTTATAGCTTAAAAGATGAGGTCAAATGCAACTTGAGCCTCGGGTTCCAATGCTCACCCTTGTAGAATATTTTTCTATATGGTAGACCTAGGTAAAATAATGCCACATTAATTCCTGATTTACTGCACTCCTTGTGGCCAAATGTTTTGTGTTAACATTCATATCCACAAAAGAGGAACATTTTTGGCAGATTATTGAATACTTCAAGGTAATAACCACCTTAAATGGATGAGAAATGGTAATTTAATCAATAAAGAAAACAGACGGAAAGAAAGAAAAAAGTTCACAGCAGAGATAAAAAGCCAGTCTCCATTAATTCTCCACACACCATCTCAAGTCTCTCTCCAGAGGTAACTAATTCATTATTACTATTATTGCAGTTAAAAGGAAGACCAGGAAGAGGGGGTGGGATGGGGGGGGAAGGAAGAACAAAAAGGAGGGGGAATAAGATAAAGAGCAAAGATTTATGGAGTGGGAAGAGACCTCAGAGGTAATCTAGTAAGTGATTTGCTTAAATGTCATTCAGCTAGTTAGTGACAGAGAGCAGACTCAAGCTGAGGGCTCCTGTTTCTAACTCCTGGTCCCTTTCGACACTACCACAGGGTTTGGGGAGAGGGTCGGTTAGAGCAGTCAGCAGGAAGGGCAAGGCCCCCATTCCCAGCCTCAGTCTTCTTAGAGTTCCAACCCCTCCCCCTCTTTGAGATGCAAAACGCTCTTTCTAACACTTTGAACTGGCTTCCCTTAATCTTCCCCTACCCTTTCTATTCCAAATCACCAAAAGGAACTTCTCTGCGAGCTGTCTAAATCTTTACAGAGAAACTCCCTGGACTTATCTTTATTTACTAGGGGAACGCTTGATCTCTCAGTTACATATTTTTAGACAGAGTTAAAGAGTTGCTCGTGTTATCTAGTACTTTATATACGGTTTGTGATCATTAGTAAACACTTAGTGTTGAAATAGAATTAACAAAGTGGAAGAGAGCTGCCATTTCTGTATCCCCCAATACAAATATTCAACCTAGTCACTAGACCAACAGTGGAAGTGTCAACACACTCTGATAGCGTCTCATAAAACTACAAAGTTGAAGTTGTCTCCACCATCACGGAGTTTACAATCTAGTTGGGTGGATGGACAAAGCTCAATTATCCATAATGGCCTCAGCAAAGATGTGATAATACCTCATCTCATTAGCATGTTAGCATATGCTATAAAATATGATAATTTTAAACTCAGATGAACGCTTTTTATTCTTTTTCCCTATAAAAGGCTGGGGTGGGGATCCAATTCATGGCATTCCTATACAACAATGGGGACACTGTTTCCACATTGCTCATTCCAAAAGGCATTTCTGAAAGCTAGAGATAGATGCCTTTTAGAAAGTAGACCACATTTTCTGGCACAATACTTAATTTATTCTCCTTTGATGACACGCCTGGTGGAATGAAGGAAACGGAGGGGGGGCATTTCCATAAAACCTGATGAGGCAGAATTATAACACAGATGGTATAAGAGTTTATACAATATTAACAGCTCTTTTACTGTCAAACTAGTACCGATAAAGGCGTCAGAGAGCGAGCTGTGTTTCTCCTTTTTAACTGCATAGTTGAAGAAAAGCCTAACACGCAAGGAACAAAAGAGGCAAATTTCAGTTTGCAGGTTACAAAGTTGAACATCAAGTTGCATCTGGATGGTCAAATGTTCATTATTATTTATGATTTAGGATCCCAGTTTGGAGTGGGGCTGCGAGGCGTCAGAAATGTACCCATTTCCCTGTGTAACAGCCAGGTTCCTTGGAACACTTGAGTAGGAGGGTGATAGTTGGTGTGTCATTTCAGCTGGCAAAATCAGATCCTAAAGTGTGAGGATGATTAGATTGTTACATTTTTGGATAGCATGAGTCTGTCCAAACTCTCTTTCAGTGCCTTGCTTGCAACTCTGGTGCCCCAAATGCTGACAGTAAGAACTTGGGATCTTGGCAAGGAGACTGAGAAATAGGCACAGGGCGTCAGTAGGAAAGAGAAGAGAGGGAGAAAGAACATTCCTTGAGCACAGTCAACTGCTGCACATTGTGATCACTCTGATGCTTGCCTGCGTGATCTCACCGAATCTTCACAGCAGCCCTATGGGAAAATCAAGGTTGAAAATACATCAAAAGCCATCTAGATTTCTTTCCAAATTAACCAAAAGAGTGGTTTTCTTTATTCTGGCTTTGTGCCAATTTAGTGGAGGCATCTTAGGCAAATTATTTTGGGGGTCTTAGTTTCTTTGTCTGTAAAACTAAGTGATTGGGTTAGATGCCTACTAAGGACCTTTTGAACCTAAAATATTGGCTCAAACTATCCTTTAAAAGATATCTTGCTATGTCCTTTCAAGGTTTAATGCTGTTATTTCAGTGTTTCATCACTTAGTGTTGAAAAAACATGCAAACTTGACCAGGAGTTAGGCAAAATGAAAGGCAAATTGGAATTTGGGATTTTTTTTTTTCAAAAATTGTGCTAATCTGTCAAATACTAGGATTAATTTCTATCGCTGCAAATATATGACAGTGTTAAAAGCCAGCAAAATTAATTTTAAGATTAATTTGTTGGGAGCTTTAGATCTTAAATATCAAGACTTTTGTGTATACTTGGTAACTTTCTTAGTGAAGGTAAAAAAAAGACGCAGTATGCTTGCAGGGATTAATCAAGTATAGAGATTAGTTTAAGAATGGTGGGTTTGAATTGTAAATGAAATAGTTGAAATTGCAGAAAACCAAGGAACTGTAGACCAAAACAAGCATAAATAGGACACTTTGTTTAGGAACCAAAATATAAAGTGAATTCTCTTAACTTTTCTATTTAAATTTCTGACACAGAAGTAAAAATCAAGTAAATGTATTGACTACCCTCCCCTCCTCCCAGTAGATTTTAAAGATGTTATAAACTGCTATTTAAAGAAGAGCCTTTTGAAGCTTAATGAATAAGGATAATTAGTTTAGTGGGACAAATATAGCAAATGAAAATTGGTCGTGTTTTGTTAGGTGATTAACCAAACTGATGGGATCTATTCAATTTCTAGTGTGTTGATTATCCTTAGACACATTTAATGTTTGTAAATAATTTGGGTTGAGGTATAAATCAAAGGCTATAATTGTATCTATATCTAATAAAGATATAACATCTAGATACACTAACAAATAATATAATTTCAGAAGAATAAGTACATTTCCAATAACTGAAAAAGGCATGATTAAAATATACAGAGGGGAAAAAGCAAATTTTTTTTCAGACCAAATTAAAGAAAGCCTCAAAGTATAATTTGATCTGAAGGTAAGTTGTATATCTTACTGTAAAGAAGCTATCTACTACCGTTCATCAAGATCTAGTGATTTTTATGCTTTTCTTAAAAAACTCTTTAAAGAAAAATTACAAATGAAATAAATATAAAAGGATTTACAGATTAGTCAAGTATTACATTCTAAAAATATAATTTAATGCTAGATATTCATTAGGATTATTTGTCTTGCTGTTTCTCCAAAATCAACAAGCAGACTCTATATTTAAAATAGCTTTGTTTATTAGCCTTGATATCCTCCAAGGAAACACTGAACTTTGGTCTAGTTAATCAATTATAAAAAGCAAAAAAGGTTTAAATGCTGTAATACAGTATTTTTTGTAATACATACCAACATGTCATGTTTGCTTCCTTAACCTCGAGTTCTAGTATATTTAAAACACATCCTATAATAATGTTATTTAGTTCAGCAAGTTTATTAATTTGATATCTAAACATTTTCTCAAATATGCAACCCATACTTAAATCTTAACTTCCACATTTTCTTCTTGCTTTAATCTTCTAGCAGCACATAAACTGTTTTAATTCTTAAAGATGGTTTAATAAGTAGCAGCTATAGAAATGGGATCACTAGCAGCTATAAAGGAGCCGTTTGTCTTAGTGATGTGAATCATATTTTAAATCTAGGGAGTAAAGTTTCAAGTAGTTAAATTCATTAGGACTTGAAAAAGTGGGGGATGCCACAGACAGATCACTCTTCTCTAAAAGGAAAATATATATATACAGAGCTCCAAGTAGGGTTATAAATGCTATGATTTTTAAAAAAGAGAACTGTGTCCTTCCATGCTGGATTTATAAATCATTAGTCTCCCTGTTGACTTAGACATCCTTTCAAAAATGGTAAAAGTAAGCTAGATTACATTTGTTTTGAGAAAATAAAATCTCTCTTTCATTTTGAAAGTAGATATCTTCTGTAGGCTGTATCTGTTGAAAGATTCCCTTTTACAGTGAGTGGTAGTCCTGTTATTTAGGTTGTTCCAAGCTTTCATTGCAGTCCTTTCAGGCATCTGGATAATTCAACACATTTCACTGCGCCTTCCTCCTCAGCATGAAAAAGGCCAGACAATAGTTCTACTTCCTTCAGCAATCACAAGTCAGGAGACAGTTAAAAGAGACTCTCTAAGCTTAGCAGAGGACTACCAAACTGAGGATAAACGTTATCTTTGAGGAGAGGGAAGAGAGAGAAGCTCTAAAAAATACTATTGTGCTCTCTCTACACAAGGTAGTAGAACTTCGCCATGCTTTACTGCAGTGATAGAGAGAATACTGAATGACTGAAAATTTTCAAACATTAAAGGAATACTTGGGATCTTGAGTCTTTACTTCTGAATCACGACCTTGTCAAGTAACACACTTAATATTGTAAAAGTATTATATAAATCGATAATCCTTAACATTACGATTTGCTTGCTTTGAAAGAAAATGTGATGATAAGTTTTGGGAGATTGTATTTTGAATATAAAACTGTATCTTTCATCATGTTCCATGTCATGACTATTTTCCCTTAGAAAATTTATAATGGTGCAAAGATGGACAAATATAATCTGAAAAAATGATCGAAAAAAGTGGTGTGTGTAAAATATTTCTGCTTTATAGCTTTTTCTTTGATTATAGTATTACAGTCTGCTAGCAATTTTATGGTTTGTAATATCAGAAGTTCTACTTCTAAGGTCACATAAACAGGAAAATCAAAGTGTTTCAAACAGAGTGTAAAAATACCTTTAACACTATTTAATCTTAATAGTGAATCACTTTAATGTCTACTGAGTCTATTCTCAAGGTAGGAGAATTAATTTAAGAAATTTTTCTACTGATGGAAGGCAGGTTATTTTGATATCTTTTCAATATTTGCAAAAGTATTTTGACTTGAAATATTTGACTTGTAAAAAATAATGCTGTTAGTGGGAGGAAACTGTTTTATCATTCTATTGAGAGATGCAAAGATGGACAGAACAGTAATTTTAAAGCATCACATAATAACAAAATTAGTTCCATGCTGTAAGTGCTAGTACTCACATACCTCATCCAATTTACGCAAGATGTAATTTTATTCTATTGTAACTTATTCTTGCTATTCAAAACAAGATTAAATCATTAATAAGGATGAGATGTTTGTAAATAATGAAGCACTTTTACTTTTAAAAATCAAAGTTAGCAAAGACCAATTCATAAAAATAGTTTACTAACAAATGAAATTTAATAAAATGTGTATTTAACTTATTCACATTTCAGAAAGTCGATCCATCTCTTGCTGCCATTTGATCTTCATAAAACCCTTTGAGATTGAGATAAATATGTTTTTGCTTTCTGCATTTTAAAACCAAATTATATAATTGTGCACGTTCAATTAGTGAAATTTCCTGCTTCTTAACAAGGGATAAATCTTTTGAAATTGATGTTTAATTCACATTGACACTATTTAGTAGAAGATGTATTGTTTACTTATATGATTTATGTTGGTATATGTTATTGAAAATAAATAGCATTCAGAAGTTCATATTAATGCAAATATTTTCCTTTGTTTCATTGACATAAATTTTCTCAAACAAATTAAGGCTTGGTAACAAAAAATTCAAATTTCTTTTATTCAGATTAATTTATCTTAGTATTCTGGCCATTCAAAACAAGATGATTCATTTTTAAAACAGGAAATGCTTGTAAATAAATGAATACTTTAAGAAGAAAGAAAGTTAGTCAAGACCAGTTTAAAGTGAATCTCCTGAAATACCAGTTCTTGTTCTAGAATCAAATAGCAAAATAGCATTTGAAATATTTTCTCTTTGGTACCTCCACACGCAGCCCCCCCCCCCATATTGTTCAGTGAGTGTTCTGATCCGCTGGCTTTGTTTTAGGCCCCCTGGGCCCACACTCACATATGAACACAGAACCATGCAAATGGAGCAACAGACAGTGCAGGAGGATGCTGAATTCCTGATCCCAGGCAAAACTAGAGTGTAAGAGACCTTTGCAAGTGTAGTCCAAAAAATGAAAGTGGTAAATACACATAGAACAAAAGCTCCATTCTAGTTGTGTGAGGAACATAATACTCTTAAATTACTTTCTGGTTTCCATGGGGACCTTTCTGTCCTAAGATACCAATCATTAGGTTTAACAGAGCCACTTAATATTATTTCTAAATCAAGTAAAATGATTTCTCAAATGGGTAAAATGTTTATTACCAGTATTTTTAAAGGTGCTAAAATTCAAATTACTTGAGATTGCTGCTTTTGGTGGCACAATTAAATCTAGAGTCAATATAGAGGCATCCTCCTCTCCTTTTCAGGCGGATGAACACTCCAAGTATCTCTATTTGGGGGGCAATTCTTCACAGGATATCTGGTTTTTAATTCATTAGAAACTCAAAATAGTGTCAAGAATTTTACATTGTGATGAGAATTGTTAGATAAGTTCTCTCGTCCTCCCTTTGGCCAGTTTCAATGCCTTCCTTACACATTCTTATATAACATCTGGGCTTCTGTGTAAGCGTATGTATGTTCTATATGAGATACACATATATATATTATACCCCCACCCATACACATATACACAGGCCAATCTGTTTGGGCGTAAATTATGTGACTGGGACTGGGAGTTGTGGCTCCTTTATTTTGCAGAATGCTTAAGTATTGTTTGTCTCACAATACTGGGAGGGAGAAGGAGCCTGGTGGGAGCTGGAGCCTTAAGCCCTGGGCTGTGGTCTGGGGGAGGGGACGGGGTTGCGGGGTCACAAGCTCTTAGCTTTTAGCCTCAGCATGACCACAAGTTTTAAAGCATGAAGGGATCACGTGCTTTTCTTTGAGCTGTTAGTTATTCTGACTTTTGGGGTGTGTGTGTGTGTGAAATGCTTTGTTCTTTAGCTTTTTTTGATTCTCTAGGTATTTTGACTGATTATAATTTTTTTCCCAAAAGAAAAAGACCAAAATAAGTGACTTATGTATCAAATGATGTCCTAGTTTTTTCTGGACAGTAACATATAGCTTGTGCTTAATTTTACCTTACACTACCCAGGTACTGAGATGGAATAAATTATTTTCGCCAGTTGGGAACTTGATCCAGAAATTCTATATGTTGCAAGCCTTAAAAAAATCAAGAACAAGAAAATATCCTGGTAAAGCAATCTCAAAATACCTTATTCCGGGTATTGTTCTGGCTTTAAAGGGAAGGGGGGTGGGAGGAGGGGTGTAAGTTGGGGGGGCGAGTAGGAAGACTCTGGAGGATGTCTTGTTTAATGAACTGTTTAAAACTTTTGGAAAATCTGAAGCTACTGAAGTCCCTCAACATGGTATTTCCATTTGAAAGCCTCTACTCAGATCTTTCACTTTTGGGTAGCTGCTTCTGCTAGTTCCCTTTTAAAAGGATGATTTCATCTTTTCCAACTCTCTTCTCTTTCTCAAACCAAGACACATAGACAGACAGAATGCCAAATTAAGACTTATGATGATAATGAGATTTATTTGGGAACATTTTCCAAAATCAGGGTAATGGGTCTTTTTGTTCTGATGGTGAAGAAGATGAGGATATGTTTACTCATTGACTGGGAGCTCTGGCTGCAGCTGCAGGACACAATTAATTATGCTAATAGTTTGTGAGGAGCGGATGTAACTCCCCTACCCCCCTTTTTTCGGGGGGAGGGGAGTTTGGCAAAAGGGGAAGGAGACGCCCTGGGGTCGGATCACATGATATTATCTTCGCGCCACTTTTGCAAAAACCCTTTTTTTACTCCAGGTTTTGCTCGAGCTCAAAGGTACTGTTCTTATCTTGCTTTAATACAATGTTTCTTGAAGTTGGGTTTAAGATCTCTTCCCTCCCCCTCCTCTTCTTTCCACTGCTAGTCGTTACCATTAAAGGTCGAAAATTGCATTGAAGTCGGTGCAATCTCACAGGACGGATCTGGTTGAGTAGTAAATTTTGGGCTGCGTAGTTTCCAGAAAGTATCAGGCAGAAGCGCCAGGGTGGGCTGCAAAGTCTGTTTGCGTGTTTTATGAAAAAAGGAGAAAGCCCACCTGTAGGAGTGACTCCCATTGAAGAAATAAGTGTGGCTTTCGTTGCCTCCACCGCAGACTCCTCTAAGAGGCACGGGCCGTTCAAGTTGGACTCCGTCGCGGACCAGAGGCCAGTCTTTTGTAATCGGCTTGCCTGAGGTACTACTGTACACCAGGTTGAGAATCACATGGCGCCCTTGTCCCCGTCTGGGCTTTGGGCTGCCACTGTCTCCTGCGGTAACAATAGTGGGGAGGGAGAGGTCGGCTCCATTTGGCACACCCCTTTCCTCTTACCCCGCTAGCGTCCCAGTGCTTTCCTCTCTGGATTCTGCGTGTTCTTTCCCTTCTCTGATTTGTAACTCTCCCGCGCTCCCAAGCTCCCTCCCCGCTCCCGGGTCCGCCCGGAACCTTGAGTGGGTATAGTCTGATGGCCGCATTTTGCCCAGTGTTCAAAGTCTGATATGCTTAATTCCATTTTTATTGTGCTTCTTAAAAACTAAGACCTCTTACTTTTCACAGAGAGTGTACTTGGGCTTTGGCCTTTAAGCAGCTGGCCCTCAATTGGTTCTCATTAGCTGTGGAATGAGAAGAGAAAGCCAGATAATTGCACCGTATCTTCCATGCATTTGTGCGTGTACTCGGTGGCTGCTACCGTTAACGATGCTTGCCAAGAAAGCCTGATTTACTGGGTGAGGGGGGCTCCTGGCAAAGACGAAACCCTCCCAACAGTAGCACAAGGTGCCAGAGGTTAGAACTTTCACATGTGCACAGAGTGAATATGCTGTGTCTGTATTTCTTTCCTCCTGGGGCCTTAGGAACACTTTCAATCTAGCGGCGAGGTGGCGCGCATGCGCGCGCCGGGTGGGGGACACCCCGGTCCCACGGCTCCGTGGGCCTCGTCGTCTATCTCCGGTGGGGGGATGGGGCGAGCGCCGCGGGAGCGGGACCGGACAAGGTGGTAGCGAGTGCGCCCTCCTGGGCTCGCCGCCAGTGGCACCGGCTCTAGCACCGGACGCCGCCCGCCCGCGTCGGAGGTGCGCCTTTAATTAAAAGACTTGGGCTCGCGGGAAAGAGGGGAAAATGCCGACTGCGCTCGGCCCGTGGGTAACTGGGACTCGGTGGGGTTTTCGCTTTGGCGGGGTGGGGGTTCCGTTTCCTAATTCCTGTGCGGGCCGGGTGGGCGGGGGCGGGCTTTTTCCCTGGGCTATTAAAGGCAGAGGGGCGGGCTTTTCCCAGGGATTGAGCGTCGGACAGAGGGCCGAGGGGACGGAGCGCTCCTCGAGTGGTGGCAGGACGGCTGGTGGCCCCGCGTCGTGCTGGCCGGGAGCGCTTTGGGTGAGGCGGGCTCTCGCGGCCCCGATTAATTTCCTGAACGCCGCTTCTCACTTCTCTTCCTCCTCGGGCTTTCCGCGGAAGGCTGCGCTCGCGCTGGGTCCGCGGAGCGCTCGGGTGGCGCGCGCCGCCCAGGGTGTGTGGTGGGGCGCCTGGGGGGGACGGGAAGAGGGGTGGCCGGTGCGGGATCGCCGCGCCCGCCACCTGCGAGGGGTGGGCGTGGGCCAGGTCCCGTGCCGGGATGGTCCGGGCCGGCGGCCGGAGCCGAAGGGGCGAACCTTCGTTAGGGCAGCTGTGAAGGGGAGAGTTGACTGGCTGGGTGGGAGGGGACGGAGCGGGTGGGACTCGAGAAAAGCCAAGTACCCTAGTGCAGTTGAGGGGTAGCGGGGAGCGCGCGGGAAACGACTCGCTTTTTCTTTTCCATCACTGACCTTTAGATTCCAGGAGAACTTTGGGGGTGCGGAATGAGGGGGTGCACGTGGAGGGGAAAAAAGGACTCCCCTCCCCCTTGGCTCGTCTCCCACCAACCCGGGAATGGAGGGGGAGGGAGGCGTGGGCTTGGCGCGTTTTTGGGGCTTTGAATGGAGAACTCCGTTTCCCATGATGCTTTGTTTCTTTCTCTTTAATCTCGGCGGCGGCGGCTGCAGCACGAGGACGGGAGCGCGTGGTGTGAGCAGCTGGAGCACACTGGGCGCGCGGGCGGTTCCCGGACTTCAACGGGAGCGCTAGGTAAGTGTGTGAGAGGCGCGGGAAGAACCCGAGGGATGCACAAAGGCGGAGGTGGAGGCTTTCTTCGTGGGAAGGGGAGTGTTTTTTACATTTTAAGGAAGTGGGACAGTGGCTGTCCAGCGCGGACGAGGTATACCAGATGAACGGCTCAGTAAAGAAAGATATTAACTGTGGCAGGCGCTCTCTCAACCCGTGTGGGGTTCAGTGTTGCCAAGTTGAATCAAATACAAAACATTTTTGAGTCCATTTAGGAGTATTTGTTTAAGGGGGAAAAGTACAGGCAGAGAAATCTAATTTAAGAGGAAAAATCGTCCTCTTTCTCTACTAATTTTAGTCTTTCTCCATAGAATTTAGATTTTTAGATTTAAGTGTAGTTTTTATGCATCAGTTTAAGGAGTTTTCTTATAAAAACTAGATTAGTGGTCTGGGGTACCATGAAGGAAGCCCAACATTTAAAATTACCTCACCAGTTAAACATAGTATGGATTCTGAGTCTCTGAATTTTCCTTTTTCTTTTTTGACAAAACTGAACCCATCATGGAAGAGGTAGAGTAACCTTGTGAACCCTTTTCAAATAGGGGCTCATTTTCTTGCTGCATGTTCTTAGGTAAGATAAGCACTTGGGAATGGAGAAGGTTTGCTTATGGACGATAATGACATGAAGGGAAGAGAAGCTAATCTGCCTTCTTTGGGTTTAATGGAGAAAATGGGTCCATAAATGTTTAAACAGAACAAGAGCCCTTTGAAATAGATCAAAATGTGACATCTCTAGGCCATCTGTGCATTATGTGAAGAGCGTGGAAGGCTGTGTTTCTTAAACCAGCTTTAAAATTTCTCTCATAGTCTATTAATGGAGTGGGGGCAGGGAATGTTCATTTAATCTAACAGTCATTTTTTGTGTGGTGCCCTACCTCAAGAAGTGGATAGTCACTCTGATTTTTATTTGCTACTTTCTCTAGATAAACCTCTTCTAAAATCGGGGCGGGGGGAGGTAACGGACCTGCACATTTTCTGGGATGCAGATATCAAGTTTTCTTAGATGGAGAGGGGAAGTCCAAAATCCGCTTATACATAAGAATTGGACTTTTGAAATTGCCAGCGTTATTTGTGTTCAACTCTGTGTAAATAATTCAGAGTATTAATATTTCTCAGGACTTGGCTGAAACTCCAAAACCTAGCTGGGACTCTAAGCCAAAGAAAAGCTTGTTTCAGGAATATTAACTAGTAGTTGACTTGTTCAGTATCTGTTTTTTTTTTTTTTTTAACCAGGTGAGTCTGAATAGATTGAGGATGGAAAAGAAGAGCTCATGAAAGACACTTTGGCCTTTTTGCTTCAGGAATAGGCCTTGGCCATGTAAAAGTGCTTACAGTGCAGGTAGCTTTTTGAGATCTACTGCAATGCAAGCACTTCTTACATTACCATGGTGATTTAATCAATGGCTACTGAGACCTGTAGTTTGTGCATAATGAAGCTGTTGGTGCTTTGGAGCGGTTTCCCATAATGTGTCTCTTGTGTTAAGGTGCATCTAGTGCAGTTAGTGAAGCAGCTTATAATCTACTGCCCTAAATGCGCCTTCTGGCACAGGCTGCCTGACACACAGCATTGGAAAATATGCCTTGACTAATAATTTGCATAGGACGCCTTTCAAAGGTTTGTCTTTGGTTTTGTCCTTGTTCGTTGGGAGCAGAGGGGTGAGGGTTGTGTGCAGCATACGGTTTTTGGTACCAAAGTGTAAGATCAGGTCCCAGTAGTACCAAAGTGCTCACAGTGCAGGTAGTTTTGGCAACATTCTACTGTAGTGTGGGCACTTCCAGTACTCTTGGATAACGGCTCTTGCTGATGCTGAGAACGATCAAAGACACTGCTACTTACAGTTAGTTTTGCTGGTTTGCATTTCAGCGTGTGTATATATGGCTGTGCAAATCCATGCAAAACTGATTGTGATACTGTGTTTCTTCTGCGGCCCTACCTTCTCACGAATCTCCAGTCTTCGCACGAATCTCCAGTCTTCGCACCCATTCATTCATGGGTGGGGATTTGTTGCACTGCTTGTGTTATATATAAAGTATTGCACTTGTCCCGGCCTGTGGAAGAAATGAGGAATTTATCATCTTCTTTTAATGTTTAAAGGTTGTAAGTTCTGATATTTGATCATTGTAAAATGACCTGTTTTGCTGTTGTCGGGTGGATCACGATGCAATTTTGATTAGTATAATAGGAGAAAAATTGCACGGTATCCATCTGCGAACCGCAGGACCCTTGTTGACAACAGTCTGTTGGTACTTTAGCAAGATGTCCTTTCTCTAGTTAACTGCAGTAAAAAATGTTCTGAAACACATCTAGAGTTTTTAAAATGATAACAGTTTTTAAAATAAAATATTTGAAATCAAGAAGGTGTATTTTGGCAGTTGGGTGAAGGAGCAGATTGTTACTGAATGTAAATGGATATTTAAATGTAAATTTGCTAAATAAATGATATTTATAGATCTGAAAAAAATTGACTCTTTTTTTTCAAACAATTAAAAATGCTGGTAGATTCAAGAAAAAAAAAAGTCTCATGGTTGGATGAGATGGGGTCCTAAAGGGAAACTTGTGCATATCTGCTTTTCAAGTGTGCATCTACAGAAAGCAGCAAGACACCTAATCTGGAAGATTTTATGATGCAGACACATGTCTGGACAAAATGTGCTCACTTTATGTACCTGTGCTTATCCATATGAGGGAGATGCAAAGTTAGAGATCAATGGGACACCTACCCTTGAGGAACTGGGCACACTTGAGATTTAACAGGGTATAGGGAGCTTGTTGATCCACTCACTTTGAGATTGTCAGAGGAAATCATTTGGTGGAAGGGCCACTGAGATGGAGAAATACTGCCTTGCTTTGGAGACTAGTAAATGTTGGAAACCTGGATGTGGGCTTATTAGAATTTGGGGCCCAGGGGTTCTCTGGGGTGACTAACCTTGTGCAGAAATTACCCATGTTAGCTGTTTGAGACAGATCATATGGTAGAAAAAGTGAATATTGACTAATAACACAATAAAAGTGTTAAGTTTATTCAGCCAGTCACCACCCCAGATAAGGCAGCTCGAATCCTGTAGTGGTTCTTGAATGTTAGCACTTGTTAAAATACAGATCCCCAGCCTTACCTCCAAAAATTGATTCAGTAGGTGTGGAGTGAGGCCTGAGGGTTTGCATTTCTAACCCAGGTACTGCTGTCATGGCTGGAGACCACACTTTGAGAACTACTGCTCAAAAACAATGAAAGACCTCAGTTTCTAGGACACGAAGTCAGTTTCTAGTCAACAAAGGAAGGTGTCTATTTGAAATGTCATCTTTTAGTCTTTATTTCTCATCAAAAAGAGATACAGACAACCGAAAGATGGTGTGTGTGTGTGTGTGTCATTTTTTATTTATTTCCTGTTGCCATGGAATTTTTGAGTTTTCAAACCATTTTAATTTTCCCTTATAACAGTCCCATTTAATCAAGAAGAGGAGCTCTTACTGAATGCGCTTAGCCTTGAGCTAGTTGCCTAAGGCTTCCGTTTCCTCATAAGGGGAAATAATGATAATGTTGGTCTACCTCAAGGATATGTGGGTTCAGTATATTTTCTTTGGTGGTAGTGGTTTGAGGGATGGATTTTAATTCTTGGTGATGAAGTGAAATAATGAAAGGAGACTTGGTAGTAAATTCTCTCTTCCATTATTAAGTACGTGTGTGATTTTTAAAAAGTGACTAATGCTTGAGGCAATTATACAAGCATAAAGAACTCTACAGATATTTCCTGTGCTGTCTAATGCTTACTACTTTGTTGGTGCCTAATCATAGTTAAGTTTGATGAGGCAGCAAAGCAAAGGTCTCCCTCCCCCCTAATAAAGTAGCTCAGTAAAAGAGGGGATTAAAGCTTATTTGTTATAATCCTTAACACCACCAAACCTCCACTTTCATAATGCAAGTTTATTGTCTCTAGTGGTTCACTGGTGCTTTAGCAAAGGTGGCTAGTATGCAGACAGTTATTGCAGTTTCCACTTTTAATGGGCATGTGTGGAGGGGCTGTGTTCCTGAGGGGTAAACCACTTGGCCTCTTTTGAGTCTTAGTTCCTTCATCTAAAATCAGGGTGGATCTGGGTGATTCTAGCTTCAGATATTCTGATCTACCTTTGAAGGAGAGATGTCAAATGGCATTCCATGTATGCAGAATCTAAAAGGAAATGATGTGATGCAAATAAACTTATTACAAAACAGAAACGGACTCAGAACAAACTGGTTGCTGGTTGCTGGAGGGGAAGGATGAGGGGAAGAGATAGTGAGTTTGGGATGGATATGTACACACTGCTATCTTTAAAATGGATAACCAAAAAGGACCTGCTGTATAGCACATGGAACTCTACTCAAAGTTATATGGCAGCTTGGACAGGAGGGGAGTTAGGAAGAATGGATACATGTGTATGTATGGCCAAGTCCAGCTGAACTATCACTATCAGTTGCTGTCCACCTGAAACTATCGCAACATTGTTAATGGACTATACCCCAATGTAAAATAAAAATAATCTTTGTTAAAATTCAGTTTAATTCAGTTACTCAGTCGTGTCCAACTCTGCGACCCCATGGACTGCACCACGCCAGGCTTCCCGGTCTTATCACCAACTCCTGGAGCTTGTTAATGGACTGTAGTCCAATATAAAGTTAAAACTTTAAAAAATAAAAATAATCTGTCAGAGTTAGACATCTCCAGTAATTCTAAAAGTGCTTTGCATTTAAGTCATTTGTTTAGAATTTGAGGGGAAATGGGTCACTTAAATCTGTAGTTACAGAGAAAATCTGGAGAAGGAAATGGCAACCCACTTTAGTATTCTTGCCTGGAGAATCCCGCGGACAGAGGAGCCTGGCAGACTACACTCCATGGGGTCAAAAGAGTCGGACATGATTTAGCAACTAAACCACCACATGGGGAAAATGAGTAACATACCATATACAGCTTACTTATTTCTAAAGATTTACAATAAGTTCAGGAGAAGCACTACAAGTGTATGATTTGCCTTTGATTCAGTTTTTTTTCCCTAAGGTCATCAGTGTGGGCATTTATTTTCCCCAGACAGAAGAGTCAATGTGGCATCAGTTTAATTAGCACAAACATATGTTGACTGAGAAGTTGTCTATTTGGCAATTATGTTACATTGGCTTTGAAACAAGGGACTGTATAAAATTTAAGCTGAAAGAATCCTACTTTATACATCAGTGTTGTTATCCTTCAGTCTCTTAGTCGTGTCCGACTCTGCAACCCTATGGACTATAGCATGCAGGGCTTCCCTGTCCTTCACCATCACCTGGAGCTTGCTCAAACTCATGTCCATTGAGTCGGTAATGCCATTAAACCATCTCATCCTCTGACGTCCCCTTCTACTGCCTTCAATCTTTCCTTGGATCAGAATCTTTTCTAGTGAGTCAGCTCTTTGCATCAGGTGGCCAAAGTATTGGGGCTTGAGCTTCAGCATCAGTCCTTCCAATGAATATTCAGGGTTGATTTCCTTTAGGACTGACTGGTTTAATCTCCTTGCAGTCCAAGGGACTCTCAGTCTTCAACACCATAGTTCAAAAGCATCAATTCTTCGGCACTCAGCCTTCTTTATGGTCAACTCTCACATCCATACATGACTACTGGAAAAACCATAGCTTTGACTAGATGGACCTTTGTTGGCAAAGTAATGTCTCTGCTTTTTAATAGAATGTCTAGGTTTGTCATAGCTTTTCTTCCAAGGAGCAGGTGTCTTAACTTCATGGCTGCAGTCACCATCTGCAGTGATTTTGGAGCCCAGAAAAAGTCTGTCACTGTTTTCATTGTTTCCCCATCTATTTGCCATGAAGTGATGGGAGGCCTGACGTGCTGCAATTCATGGGGTCGCAAAGAGTCGGACACGACTGAGCGACTGATCTGATCTGATCTGATGGGATCGGATGCCATTGGTCTTTGTTTTTTGAATGTTTAGTTTTAAGCTAGCATTTTTCACTCTCCTCTTTCACCTTCATCAAGAGGCTCTTTAGTTCCTTTTCACTTTCTGCCATAAGGGTGATGTCATCTGCTTATCTGAGGTTATTGATATTTCTCCCTTTAATCTTGATTCCAAGTTGTGCTTCATCCAGCCTGGTGTTTCTCATGATGTACTCTGAATATAAGTTAAATAAGCTGAGTGACAATATACAGCCTAGACATACTCCTTTCCCAATTTGGAACCAGTCTGTTGTTCCATGTCCGGTTCTAACTGTTGTTTCTTGACCTTCATACAGGTTTCTCAGGAGGCAGGTGAGATGATCTGGTATTCCTATCTCTTTAATAATTTTGTTTGTTGTGATCCACACAGTCAAAGGCTTTAGCATAGTCAATAAAGCTGAAGTATATATTTTTCTGGAATTCTCTTGCTTTTTTGATGATACAGTGGATGTTGGCGATTTGATCTCTGGTTCCTCTGCCTTTTCTAAATCCAGCTTGAACATCTGAAAGTTCTTGGTTCAGGTACTATTGAAGCCTAGCCTGGAGAATTTTGAGCATTACTTTGCTAGTATGTGAAATGAGTGCAATTGTGTGGTAGTTTGAACATTCTTTGCCACTACCTTTCTTTGGGAGTGGAATGAAAACTCACCTTTTCCTGTTCTGTGGTCACTGCTGAGTTTTCCACATTTGCTAGCATATAGATCATAGTCCAGCTTTATTAAGTGGGGAGACTGAAGCCCAGGAAGAAGTGACTTGCTCAAGGTTTTGATAAATAAGCAATAGGGACCAATACGTTGAGTGCCAGGCTAGATGTCCAGAGGCAGAGAAGAGGACATGAAACCCAGGCTGGATCAGGTAGTCCTTCCCAGGGGGCCTCAGGAAAGGGGCCCTGCGGGGAGGTAGGCAAGAAGGTCGGTGAAGGGTCTTTTTAGGCAGAGTGGTTTATGTAAAAAGACGAGAGCAGATGGAGGTTCTTCTAAAGAACTATACTTGGTTCAGAATGGCTGGCCCATGTGAGGAGAGAAGTAAGTTGGGGCTAGATCACAGAACCTTGTCCTGAATGGAAAGGGAAGTCACTTAAGAGTTTTAAGCAGAGAAGTGACCCACATTTGCCCATTTAGTAAGACCTCTCTGACAGTGGCATAGAGAGGGGCTTGGAGAGTACTGGGCCCAAAGCCGGCTAGGAGGCTAAGTGGGAGGTGAAGCTGTGAATCAGGACAGCAGCCCCAGCACGGAGGTAGCGGCAGCTTTCTCCTATGAATACATGGAGAAATCGAACACAGTTCCAACCAGTTTCCAAACTTCATGATGATTCTGAAGTTCATCTGTAAGAATACACAGGGAAGACACATGTACCCCAATGTTCACTGCAGTACTGTTTACAACAGCTAGGACATGGAAGCATTCCATCAGCAGACAAATGGATAAGGAAGTTGTGGTACATATGCACAATGGAATATTACTCAGCTGTAAAAAAGAACACATTTGAGTCAGTTCTAATATGGTGGATGAAACTGGTGTCTATTTACAGAGTGAAGTAAGTCAGAAACACCAATACAGTACATTAAAGCATATACATGGAATTTAGAAAGCCGGTAATGACAACCCTGTATGCAAGACAGCAAAACAGACACAGATGTAAAGAACAGATTTTTGGACTATGTGGGAGAAGGAGAGGGTGGGATGATTTGAGAGAATAGCATTGAAACATGTATATTACTATATGTAAAATAGATAACCAGTGCAAGTTCGATGCATGAAGCAGGGCACTCAAAGCTGGTGCTCTGGGAC
>NW_024070207.1:38817164-38848477 GCF_014754425.2 Oryx dammah | reverse complement strand
TCATTTCAAATTGGGAAAGAAAAGATAGGTTAGTAAAAGTTGGTTAATTATTTTGAGAAAACCTGAAATGAAATAACAGCTAAAACTCTCATCCCACTCATCAGAATAAACCCCAGATGATTAAAGGGCTGAATATAAAAAATGAAACTGCAAATTATCTAATTCTCCCTACTTTTCTTTATATTTAAAATTTTCATAACAAAACAAGAATTAAACTATAAAGTACTAAGAAGAAAATAAGGTGAGAAAAGCTTAATCATGAGATTGAGAAAAGCTGTTTTAAGAATAATATTGATGACAAGGAACCACTAAAGATGAATTTGAACACAAAAGGTTCACGTCAAAAACCATGTTAAAATTAAAAAGCAGAAGATAAACTCATAATGTTTTATATATTGTATTATATAACTTTTCCTTCCCTACTTCCTTCCCTCCTTCCTCCTTCCATGAATGTTTATTGAGGATCTATTATGTCAGATACCCTCTTAGTGCTAGGGAATCACTGTGAACAAAACAAAGTACCTCTTCCCTGGTGGTCCAGTGGTTAAGAATCTGCCTTGCAATGCAAAGGATGTGGGTTCAATCCCTGGTTGGAGAACCAAGATACCACATGTCTCAGGGCATCTAAGCCTGCGTGCCATGTTGAGAAAGATCCCATGAGCCATAACTAAGACTTGACAGCGACAAATAAAATTAATAAATATTGAATAAGTCCTTGCTCTAATGGATCCTTTAGTCAGGGAAATGGATAATAAACAAAATAATTATTATATCAGATGGCAAGTGATATGCAGACAAATAAGTGAATTTGTTCATTTGCTGGGGCTGCTGTAACAAACTCAGTGGCTTAAAACCACAGAAATTTAATCTCTCATAGTTCTAAAGGCCAGAAGTCCAAAATCAAAGTGTTAGCAGGCCCTCTGAAGGCTGCAGGGGGTGATGCTTCCTTGTGTCTTCCTGGCTTCTGGTGGTTGCCCTCAGTCCTTGGTTTGTAGACACATCAATCTCTGCCTCTACTGTTGCATGATACTGTTCCTGTGTGTTTCCATGTGTCTCTCTGTTCCTTACAAGAATACCAGTCATTGGACTTAGGTTCTACCCTAATGCAGTGTGACCTGATTTCAACTTGACTACATCTGCAAAGATTCCATTTCTGAAAAAAGTCACATTTACAGGTATAGGTGTTAGGACTTGAACATATCTTTTGAAGGAACACAATTCAACCCAGTACAGCAAGGTGGGGGAAACAGTGTTGGGGTTGGTTGCTGTGTTAAAATATGACAATCAAGGGGGTTGTCACTGATGAGGTGACGATTGATTAGAGAGGAGGAGGCCATGAGGGAATGAGCTACGTGGGTATGGAAGGAAGAGCACAGTATTTGTTCTTAATCTGAATGAAACACTTGATAATAATAGCTGACACTTACTGAAAATTTCTGTGTCTTGGATACTGTAATAATGATTTAGGTATAGTATCATAAATTTCACAATCCTATAAGGTATTAATATTCTATAAGATAAGTCAATTATTATGTCCATATTAGAGATGAAGAAACAAGCTCAGGAAGCTTAAGTAATTTGTCCAAGTTTTCACATCTGGTAAACTAAGAACCAAGTCCCTACCCTACTGTCTGCAGAGTCTAAGCCAATAGAATAATGAATGCAAAAGAATTCCTAAGTGATAACTTTTTAGGAGTTCATCCTCAGTAGTAATTAGTGCAAATCAGAACAACAGGGAGATTTTTTTGACATCAACTTTACCACCATTAAAAAGATTGAGGATAAGAGTACATCCTGTATTACTTCATTCATATGACATTCTGGAATAAATTAAACTAATCTCTGACAAGGAAAAAAAAATCAGAGCAGTGACTGCCTTTTGAAAGGGTAGGGGCATCCCAGGTATGAAGCAGCATGAAACAACCTTCTAGGGTGATGCACATGTTCTATATTTTGACAGGGGTTTGGGTTACATAGGTGTGTGCATTTGTCAAAACTCATCAAAGCACATACACTTAAGAGTCATTCATTTCCTACATGTTCATTTTATCTAAAAAAGGAATTAAATATTAAACTCTAGTTAATGACAAGCATGCTAAAGCATTTAGGAATAGTTAACTGAAGCTGCAACTTACTTTGAAGTGCTTAAAAAGTTAAGATGGACTGATGGATGGATGGATGGATAGACATGCAATAAAGTCAATATAGCCAGCTGTTAACAATAGTGGAACTTAGGTGATAAGGATGTGCATGTTCAATGTACAATTCTTTGAGCTTTTCTTTATGTTCAGGAGTTTTTACAATAAAATATTGGAAGAACAACATGATTGGGTGAGGGAAGAATGTAGACAACTAAAATAATGACTAATATTTACTGAGTGCTTACTATGTACTGGGCCTTGTATTGCATGCAATACATCTCTATTATCTCTGTCTTAACAGATGAAGACAGTCAGGCCCATAAAGGTTAGATAACTTGCCCAAGGTGACACAGCTTGCAAGTAGGTGATATAGGCTGTGAATCCTGCCTGATTATAGTGGCCAGGCTCTATATGGAATTAGTAGGGAGAAAAAAAATCTACTTCTGCTTTATTGACTATGCCAAAGCCTTTGAATGTGTGGATCACAAAAAACTGGAAAATTCTGAAAGAGATGGGAATACCAGACCACCTGACCTGCCTCTTGAGAAACCTGTATGCAGGTCAGGAAGCAACAGTTAGAACTGGACATGGAACAATAGACTGGTTCCAAATAGGAAAAGGAGTATGTCAAGGCTGTATTTTGTCACCCTGCTTGTTTAATTTATATACAGAGTATATCATGAGAAATGCTGGGCTGGATGAAGCACAAGCTGTAATCAAGATTGCCAGGAGAAATCTCAATAAGCTCAGATATGCAGATAACACCACCCTTATGGCAGAAAGCGAAGAACTAAAGAGCCTCTTGATGAAAGTGAAAGAGGAGAGTGAAAAAGTTGGCTTAAAGCTCAACATTCAGAAAACTAAGATTAATGGCATCCGGTCCCATCACTTTATGGCAAATAGATGGGGAAACAGAGACTTTATTTTTCTGGACTCCAAAATCACTGTAGATGGTGACTGCAGACATGAAATTAAAAGACACTTGCTCCTTGGAAGAAAAGTTATGACCAACATAGACAACATGTTAAAAAGCAGAGACATTACTTTGCCAACAAAAGTCCATCTAGTCAAAGCTATGGACTCCATATGGATATGAGAGTTGGACTATAAGGAAACGATGTGAGAGTATGGATGTGAGAGTTGGACTATAAGAAAAGCTGAGCACCGAAGAATTGATGCTTTTGAATTGTGGTGTTGGAGAAGACTCTTGACAGTCCCTTGGACAGCAAGGAGATCCAACCAGTCCATCCTAAAGGAGATCAATCCTGAGTATTCATTGGAAGGACTGATGCTGAAGCTGAAACTCCAATACTTTGGCCACCTGATGTGAAGACCTGACTCGTTTGAAAAGACCCTGATGCTGGGAAAGATTGAAGGTGGGAGGAGAAGGGGACGACAGAGGATGAGATGGTTGGATGGCATCACCGACTCAATGGACATGAGTTTGAGTAAGGTCTGGGAGTTGGTGATGAATAGGGAAGCCTGGCATGCTGCAGTCCATGAGGTCACAGAGTCGGGCACGACTGAGTGATTGAACTGAACTGAACTGAAGTGGGAGAATCTTGTTGATAGTTTATCTAATTAGAATGTGGCTGCACCTGGAGTAGCCTAACTCCAAACTCCACACACTTTATCCCTACTTCTTGAATTTTCTTTGGGATGGCTCCTGAAATTCTGGCAAGCACAGCTGAAATACAGAGGAACAGCATGTAGTGGCAATAGGTAAAAGGTTGTGGGAAATGATGCGGGGCTGGTGGATATGATGGAGAAAGATGAGATCACTTTCGTACAAGTGAGTTTAGGAGGTTTTGGGGACATCCAGGGAGAGATGGCAAGAGCAGGACTAGAGCAGAGGATACAGATATGGTTCTGCCTGTCCATTAAAACCTTGGCAATGAGAAGACCAAAGAGTGCGGAGGACAGAGACTCAAAGAGCTGATGAAAAAAGAGCATGCAGCCAAGCTGAGGGTCGAAGAAAAAGCAGACGAAAGTGGTGTCATAGAGATCAGCATTTGTTGTGTATCCCAATTTCACACCATTTTCACTTAAGAACATCTGGTCTTATGTTGGAAAATGCCCAAACAGCTTTATGTAGCCTGTCTTCTATAGGGACATACGAGAAAATATCCTCATGACTTATATTCACCATATATTTTTTTAAAACAAGACAAAGGAAAAGCACGTTCACTTCAGGAACCATAACATTGTTTCATGGTAAAATGCAGGTTCTTTCATATTCCAGTAATTCCTCTTTTTTTTCCAAGAATTTTTCCAGCCATAGGTTACTTTGACTATAAACCAGAACACTTTGAATGCTTTAGAAGAAACAAAGTGTCAAATGGCATCTGTTTTACAGTGACTTCTGTTCTTTTGTTGCTTTGAGTAATTTATGTAGAATTGTGCTTAAAGGACAATCCTATTTAAACACTCTATGCTGGAGGTCTGGGATGGTTTTTCAACTGACTTGTTGGAAGCAATTATAATTACTATCTATAATATTGGTTTTTAAAGTGTATCAAATTTGATTTTAGTACAGTCATTTGACAAAAGCTTAAGCATCTCTAATTTGCTTAAATTGCTTTGGCTACCAAACCAGGGATATTATTAGTGCTATTTCCAGGAGCTGCTCAAGAGCATCAACTTGGGAAACACTGTTACAGCCATTGCTTCTAATTTATTTCAAGCATACTCCATGGTTATCTGCATTGAATAATTTGAAAACAACCATAGTTTAAGTTAATGCATAAGTATGCTATTTTAATTTTGACAGGGCTCTTAAAGTTTAGGTTGGAGACTGACTGTATTGAAAACAATTGGAAATCAGTATACCTGTTTTGGGCTTCCCAGGTGGCACTAGTGGTAAAGAACCCGCCTGCCAATGCAAGAGACGTAAGAGACACGAGTTCGATCCCTGGGTCTGGAAGATCCCCTGGAAGAGAGCATGGCAATCCAGTTTGGTATTCTTGCCTAGAGAATCCCATGGACAGAGGAGCCTGGCAGGCTACAGTCCATGGAGCTGCAAAAAGTTGAACACAACTGAAGCGACTTAGCACAGCACAGCACAGCAGCATACTTGTTTAAGGGTAAAAGCATATCATCAGTAATTTTTCTAAAGACCAAAACTTCATGATGTCCCCAGGGTTTTAGGTCCTGATTTATGTTATACCATGGTTGATTCAGACAAAATTTAAGTTAGAGATTTATCCTCTTTAATATTGATAATTGGAAGCAGTATCTGAATAAATAGCAGTTCTTTCTTGAATATGAAAAATATCTTAAATCAGAAACCAAGAACATTGTTTTTGCTTTGTCAGGTTGAGCAACTTTCACCTCCTTTCTTCCTGGCCCAACAGTGTGATCTTCCCCACATTTCAGGCTGTAACTGAAACATGGTTTAAACTTTTACTTGTAGGTACATTATTAACAATGAGCACTTCTTAAAAAAAGTTTGACTACCTTGGTGGTGGTGGGGGGTGTGTGTGTGTGTGTGTGTTTAGCACTGTGTTCTTAAAGTGTGGTCAAGTGAGGTTCTACCAAGTGACCTTCAGGGCACTGGCCTATTGTATAATAATCTCCATCTTAGCTCTAAGTACAGATTCTGTAAGATAGTGAGTGTCAGCCGCAAATCATCACATCATTCTTGACAAAACCAACATCGCTCTGTCAATTAGTCTGTGTGTGTCTTGTGATGAGATGACTAGTCAGTAGGGGTTTTAGCTCTGCTGAATTGATTTTTTAATCATCACCCTAGGCAAGGACCAGTCTAAGCAAGAAAATAATGGCAACGCCACTATTGAATTCTGGTCTGAGCTTGCTAGTAAATTTGCTATGTGACCTTGAGCGTCAAAATTAAACTCTGCTACTCCTTCACCTGTAAGGGGTGAGAACCACAGCCTCCTTTCCCCATTAAAGGTTTGTTTCACTCTACAGAGAAATCAAGGAGCCAGATCCTTGGGCAGTACAAGGATCCAGCAGTGGATCTCTTCCATAACTTTTTGTTGAAGGTTAAGTCAGTGATAGGGAAGTCTGGCTGGAGACGGTTTGGAAAATTACAGGACATTAATTCATTGCTTGGACAGCTGATTATTTATTTATTTATTTTTGGCTGCACAGCATACAAGATCCTAGTTCTCTGGCCAGGGATGGAAGCCACGGTCCCCTGCATTAGCAGCATGGAGTCTCAACCACCGGACCACCAAGGAAGTCTCAGACAGCTGGTTATTTTAGAGGAAGGATTATCCAGACTTCATGATGGGGAAACCCTAAATTGAAAGCGTCTAGATTCAATCCTAAAGTGTAAGTGCATATTATTTTTGCAAATTTCCGGGATGTCTTGGTTTGTCCACTGAAATCCTGACTATTGAACTAGATAGGTAAATACCTGCCAAAGCAGATTGTGTGATCTTAAGCAATTTTCAGGATGGAAAATATCAATTGCTCAAGCTAGAAGGGTAAAGGAATGAACATTCATAGGGTGCTTACTATGTGCTGGTTGTTTTATACATATTATCTCATTGGATCATCACAAGAATCCTGGGAAGTAGGAGTTACACCCATTGAGATTCAGAGCAGTTACCTATTGTATTTTTTTAGCTTACTGTAATTTTGGCCAAGGTCAAATCTATTAAAATAATAAAAAATTAAAAACCACCTTTTTTTTTTCTTTTCAATTTTCATTTATTTAATTTTTAAAATTTTATTTTATTGAAGCATAGTTAATCTACAATGTTGTGTTAGTTTCTGGTGTTTAGCAAAGTGATTCAGTTATACATATATATGTATTATTTTTCATAATCTTTTACATTATGGTTTATTACAGGTTATTGAATACAATTCCCTGTTCTATATAGTAGGGCCTTGTTGCTTATCTATTCTACATATACTAGTTAGCATCTACTGATCCTAAACTCCCAGTCCATCCCTTCTCCAACCCCTCTTGGCAGCTACAAGTCTGTTTTCTATGTTTGTGAGTCTGTTTCTATTTCATAGATAAGTTCATTTTAGATTCCGCATATAAGTGATATCATATGGTATTTGTCTTTCTCTGTCAACTTACTTCACTTTATATGATAATCTCTAGGTCCATCCATGTTGTTGCAAATGGCATTATTCCACTCCTTTTTGTGGTTGAATAGTATTCTCTTGTCTATATATACCATATCTTTAACCATTCAGCTGTTGATGGACACTTAGGTTGTTTCTTGTCTTGGCTATTGTAAATAGTGTTGTCATGAACACAGGGGTGCACATATCTTTTCAGATTATAGTTTTGTCTGGATTTGTGCCCCAGAGTGGGATTGCTGGATCATGTGGCAACTCTATTTTTGGTTTGTTTGTTTGTTTGTTTTTGGCCATGCCTCATGGCTTGTGAGATCTTAGTCCCTCAACTAGGGATTGAATCCATTCTCTTGGCAGTGAAAGTGCAAAGTTCTTACCATGGACCCCCAGGGAATTCTTTATTTTTAGTTTTTTAAGGAATCGCCAAACTGTTTTCCATAGTGGCTGCACCCGTTCACATTCCTACCAACAGTGTAGGAGGCTTCCCTTTTCTCCACACTCTTTCCAGAGTTTATTGTTTGTAGACTTTCTAATGATGGCTATTCTGACTGGTGTGAGCTGGTACCTCATTGTAGTTTTGATTTGCATTAAATGCCACTTGAGAAAAACTTTACTTGATATTCTGTGAAAAGTAAACTTGCCCCTACCCCATCTCTACACACTATTTCTATCAGTGTTTACTGTGTGACTCTTATCCAAATTTATAGTATTTGCTTATTTGCTCATCCCTTGCTTATTTTCCCAACTAGAATGTAAACTTTGTAAGGTCTGAGACTACCCCAATATCAGTCTTGTTCATCTCTCTGTCTCCAGTGCCTGCCTTGGTGACTGACACAGAGTGGACACTCCATAAATATTGCTTTAGTGAATGAATGGATGGAAAATCTTGTCTGACACAGAACTCTTTTTTTATTTCTACAACATAGCACTGACTCATATGTTTAGAAATGGAAAAGTTGAGACTCAGAGATGTTGAATAACTCGTCTAGGAGGTCTGATATAGGTCAGACCATGAAAGCTGATTGTGGTCCAAAGACCTAGGATTATATTAATCACAGTATCAACTCACACTGGCCCGAAGTTGCGTGTTTGGTTTGCTCTAGAACCATCAAATACTCAGTACAAAGGGTGTGGGATCAAGGACACAAGTGAGGGAGTGGATACAGTTTCCAATGACCCTGTTTCTTGCACAGGTCTGGTGGTCAAGGCGGTCCTCCAAGGGTGAGAAACCTGCCAAGTGGGAAGAGCCCTGGAGCCAGGCTTCCAACCTTCTGTAACACTTTGCTGGGAGTAGCCACATCCTTCCTTGAGGGGCTTCCCACTACAGCAGGCAATTCTTGGCTGCATTATTGGTGCCATGCTGAAGCCTTCTCTGTCCTACTGGGTTTTGGGGCTCCCCAAATGTGACAGCTGGTTAGTGGCAGAGCAAATTCAGCTCTCTTGGCTGAAAGCCAGACTCACGTCACAGTGCGTACTGATATAGTTTGCTATTAATACCCAACATAGTAGGAGATGATGTGATCATTATCTGGTAAATATCCACTAGGAGGAGAAGAGAAGAGTGGGTTTGGGGGCTGCAAGGGTAAAGTCAGAATCATGAGGTTATGGTCCAGAAATGACCCACAGTGGAAGAAAGTGTGTGACCTTGAGGAATTTACTTAACCTCTCTGTGACCCAGTATCCTTATCTATACAAGGAGAATATGGGACAGTTTTTAACACCCTTAGTTTCAGCTCATTTTTCCATTAAGTGGAGATAATGAGGGCTAATGTGAGGTTTTCATGAATAATAAGACATAAAATTTAGCAAATTCTTGCTCTATAGCAAGCACCCAATAAATGTTAGTTGTTATTATGAATACTAAAAAATAAAAAGGAGTGATTGATGAAAATTAAGTGAGTTAATATCTGTAAAGTGCTTGGAATAGTGTCTGACACATAGTAAACTACATATTTGAAACTGTTAAATAAGACAAATAAAAATGAAACAGGATACCAAAAAAGAGAGTTTTGGGTAAAGTGGCTTAATCTATTTTGATACTTTTTATCATTTTGGGTCCTTAAATGTCACCTGGGATTTTTCCCTCAATGGCAATATATCTCTGATTTTTATCATTTTCTTCATAGGTTTCCAAAATCAACTTTATAGGAACATACTTTATAGTCAGCTTTTTAAAAACAAAGCAGTTTCTCCTGACTCTCAGACCAGAAAGATTCAAAGAGGCCCAGGGAGCCCAGGGGTTAAATGTCAGAAAATCTTTCAAGAGAACAAGGAAAAGCTAGAATTATATGTTTCAACAGGTGTTTTATGATGGAAACTCATTAAACTATATGAACATGTGAAAATAATACCCTGTACTTGTATGACACTTTTCACTATTTCCTTCAAAGTGCTTTCATGTCTAGTATTTCAGTTGTCCTTGTAAGGTTTGCATGTGGTAGGGAAAGCAGGTATTCTCATTTGACATAAGAAGAAACTGAATCCAGAAACTCAACCAACATTTATTGAGCCCTTACAATGTGTGAGGCATTTGTGATACAAAGATGGATAAAACATAGTTGCTCTTGTTCAGTTGCTCAGTCATGTCCAACTCTTTGCGACCCCATGAACTGCAGCACGCCAGGCTTCCCTGTCCTTCACCATCTCCCAGAGTTTGCTCAAACTCATGTCCTTTGAGTCAGTGATACCATCCAACCATCTCATCCTCTGTCGTCCCCTTCTCCCACCTTCAATCTTTCCCAGCATCAGGATCTTTTCTAATGAGTTAGTTCTTCACATCAGGTGGCCAAAGTATTGGAGTTTCAGCTTCAGCATCAGTTATTCCAATGAATATTCAGGACTGATTTCCTTTAGGATGGACTTGTCGAACCTCCTTGCGGTCCAAGGGACTCTCAAGAGTCTTTTCCAACACCACAGTTCGGAAGCATCAATTCTTTGGCGCTCAGCCTTCTTTATGGTCCAACTCTCACATCCATACATGACTACTGGAAAAACATAGTACCTGCCTTTAATTAAACCAACTCTTGAAATAGAGTATGTTAAAAAGTTATCATGGGGTATAGGAGGGCTGTGGTGATCAACTGGTGTGTGTGTGTGTGTGTGTGTATGTGTGCATGTGTGTGCACACATGCATCTAAGGAGGAGAAAATCAGGGCAGGCTGCACAGAGGTGCTCCTTGAGTTGGGTTATAACATTGGTGTGCTGGTCAATACTTTACAATTGGCTCTCTAGGGAAAACCAAGTCTTGACTTGTGGCATTTGCTGATTTCTATGCAATGGCACCCCACTCCAATACTCTTGCCTGGAAAATTTCATGGACGGAGGAGTCTGGTGGGCTGCAGTCCATGGGGTCGCTGAGGGTCGGACACGACTGAGTGACTTCACTTTCACTTTTCATTTTCATGCATTGGAGAAGGAAATGGGAACCCACTCCAGTGTTCTTGCCTGGAGAATCCCAGGGACGGGGGAGCCTGGTGGCCTGCCATCTATGGGGTCACACAGAATCAGACACGACTGAAGCGACTTAGCAGCAGCAGCAGTGCTGTAAATACTCCCACCCACTTTAAGCTATCAGTGTGAAGTCCATGAATGCAGAGCTGGGAAAAGATGTACTGTAGCATGTATTTATAGAATATTTCCACCACATAGATGCAATGGATGGAGATAGCATCACAAACACAGATAACAATAAAATGTGGAAAAATAATTAGGAAGTGATGAGTTTTGAGTATTTATTACCTTTACTTTTAATATAGTTTACTTAATTGGAAATTTATTTAATTAAACTTTGAATAATGGCTGTGTTTAACAACCAGTTCACAAAATTATTGTTTAACAGTCTGCTCTCTTGAGCCTGTGATCTGGTTCCAGCACACCACTGGCAAAGCATAAGTTGCTAGGTAAAATCAGGCAAGGGACATTTCAAGTAGGGAGACACATTTGTCAAGGTAGCAAGCATATGAAGCAGCATGATGCTTTTACCAAACTGGTGAGTCGTCTTAGAAATTGATTTTCTGTGATGCTAATGAATTTTAAGCTTCAGGATTCCTCACTTGCAGGGCCTGCACCCCCTCCCATCCCGCCCCAGAGTCTCCTACCTAATTTTGTATTCTTTTTCTTAAAGAGACCTCATTAGTGGTATAAACTTCAGATGCTGAATTAACTCAATCCCTGAGTGCCCTGTTTAAGACAGAACAGAACCAGAGATGAGGTTGTTGAGGATAATAGAGAATCTTTTACATCACATAAAAAGTGGACTTGATCTTTTAGGCACTAAGGGAAGTTATCTGCTTTGACTCCTGCTTTGTTAGCAGCGTCTCTGGCTGTGTGTGCAGAATGGGTGGAGGAGTCCACATAAGAATGCGGAAGTCAATTAGCAGTCCAGGTGGTTTGGACTAGAGAGGTGGTGGTGGAGATAGAGGGAGGTGGATGGATTCAAAGATATTATGAGGTAAAATCAGCAGGACTTGGTAATGGAGGAGATTATATTACATGGGGAGAGGTAGTGAGGAAGAAGAGATGAGGATAACTCTCAGGTTTCTAGTTTAGGTAACATGGTGAATGGTGGTTCCACTGAGCAGGACAGAGCCTTGTAAGTACCGCATATAAAATTCCAAAGTTATCAAAGGGCACTCATGAATGGAGGATGGGATTTTCAGTTAGCCAGACTTAGGCTCAAATCCCAGCCCTGACGATTGTAGCAGACCTGGAAACTGGGCAAGTTGTGTAAACAGAGCCTCAGTTTTCTCATCTCTAAAATTTGAGTGTTCTTATGTAAATTAAGTTTGTAAAATAAGGCTCAATACATTGAAGAAGACTACATAGGAGGCGGGGAGGAGAATGAGCTGGACAAATCTGTTGTGTTGGATCTGAAGGGCTTGTGGGATAGCCAAGTGGAGAGGTCCAGTATGGCGACAGAGTCCTGGAGATGTGACTATTTTAAAGGGCAGTTGAAGAAAGAAGGTTCAATAAAAGAGACTGTAAATGAGTGACCATGAAGACAGAAAGAGGACGCGGATATAGTGATGTCATGGAAATCACTGCTGAACCTCTTAGCACCACAACCTCACAGTAAATTGACTTCAACTCCTGCCTACTTCCAACCTCCACCCCTACCCTCCCTTTGCACTATCTTTTTCGCCCAAATCCTGATCTTTACCATTGAATCTAGTATCCGTGGTCTATCTGTTCAACATCTGTCATGCCATACTACCAACTCCCTTGTCCTTGTCCTGATACAATACTCATTATACAAAATCCCAACTGTGGCTCAATACAACAGCTCTCCTTTCTCTGCTCCTACACCTGGCTGGCTGGACACTGCCAGAGAACATGACATGCCCAAGTGGGGACTGATGTCTTCATGATCTCAGAGGAGTTCACAATGCTGCTATTTTACTGTCCATATTCTGATTCTCCCAATTTTCTCACAGCACTAGCTTGTGAAAATGTTAGGGAACTGTTAACCAAAACCGTCCACCTTGACAAGGCATGATGATAACCACTTGTATGAGTTGTCTCACAATAGGAGGTCCCAATAAGGAGCATGGTGCTGTTAACACCATGGTGCTGTTAACACCATGGTGCTAACACCAAAAATTAATTGGAAGAATTTGGGAGGGGCCAAAAAGAGGGAGGAGACTCCGGCCCATAATATGTCTTCTAAAACTAACTGGAAGTATTCGGGAGGGGTCAAAAGGAGGCAGGAGATGCCAGCCCATAATATTGTCCTGCCAACCTCCCAGAATCTTTTTCACTGGAATCCATCTTGGCTGCAAGATGTACACACCACCAGGAAGAACCCTGAGTCAGACCAAACATGGGCACAAGCATGACTGACCAGAGACAACCGGGAAACTAACCCCATTACAATAAAACCTGAGACTGTGAGGCACGTGGCAGAGCAGTTCTCCTGGGTTCCCTTACCCTGCTGCTCCCCACCCAGGCACCCTTCTCAAATAAAGTCTCTTGCTTTGTCAGCCCATGTGTCTCCTCAGACAATTCATTTCTGAATGTTAGACAAGAGCCCATTCTCGGGCCCTGGAAGGGGTCCCCCTTCCTGCAACAAAAACAGCTGAATTTTCCTGTAACCTCTAAGAAGGGCACTGAAGTTATCTGAGAAAAAGAGAAAGCTGGAAGATTGGAAGAAGGCTGCCAGTCACAACTATATGCATTCAGGGCATGACCGTTAGGCTGGGAATAAGATGAGCCTGGGCTTATCTCAGTGGAGCAATGTGGAGGAGGGGCATTAGCCCAGATCCAATGGAATAATGCAGTCAGCATCAAAGGCTGATTTACCTTGAAGCCATTGAAGTTTCAGCTTCAGGGACCCTCATTTGCACAGACAAATTCCAAGGTCTGTACTTAATACTTATTCACAAATTTAAAAAAAATACTCTCCAGGGATTTCCCTGGCTGTCCAGTGGTTAAGACTCACTCCATGCTTCCAATGCAGGCAGCATGGGTTTGATCCCTGGTCAGGTAACTAAAATCCTGCATGCCACACAGCATGGCCAAGAAAGAAAAAACGGCTCTCCAAATTGTGTAAATAGGGCCCCATCACCTGAATCCACTTCCGATCTAAGTGTTTCCAGAGTGAATAGCTGCTTCTTACCGCAGCCACTGGGCTTCCTTGGTGGCTCAGATGATAAAGAATCTGCTTGCAATGCAAGGGATCTGGGTTCAATCCTTGGATGGAGATCTTCTGGAGAAGAAGGAAATAGCAACCCAAATGCAGCGCTCTTGCCTGGAAAATTCTATGGACAAAGGAGCGTGGTGGGCTACAGTCCATGAGGTCACAAAGAGTCAGACACGACTGAGTGACTAACACTTTCAGTTTTTCAATGCAGCCTCTGGGCTGTTCAAGCCTGCTAGAACTGAGATGCCAGCCCAGGAAGGAGGATGAAGGAAAAATCCTCAACTGATGAAGTTTTATTTATTTAAGTGATATTTTTTAGGCAAAATATGTAGATTGTAGATCATCTTCAATTCAATAGGCATTGCCTATCCCTTCTCCAGCGGATCTTCCCAACCCAAGAATTGAACTGGGGTCTCCGGCATTGCAGGCTGATCTACCAGGGAATCCCCAATGAATATACAAGCCTCCTTCTCACCATCCCATTCTTTCTCAAGGCATATCCACTTGTTACTAGTTTCTTGTGTATTCTTTTTAGAGATAGATGCATACATACAAATAAGCATGTATATTCTTTGATTTGGCTTCTCCTTTTCCACATACATTTATAGCATGCTATAGCCAATGTTCTTCAACATGTTTTTTTCACTTTGCAATATGTTTTGGTGTTCATTCCACATCAATCCAAAGAGAGCTACCTAATTCTTTTTAGCAATCGTAGGCTGTTCCATTGTGGAAATGAACCATAATTTATTTTATGAATCCCTTATGCTGGACATTTTGTTTGTTTTCAACCTTTTGCTATTGTTATCACAAACAATATAGACAGAACTGAAATCTGATTATAACTTGAGATAGAGACTGAACTCATTGAAATAATAATAAAGTCACTTTGGGGGGAGCTGTGCTGTGCAACTTGCAGGATCTTAGTTCCCAGGGAACTAAGGAATAGAGCCGGTGCCCCCTGCAGTGGAAGAGCGGCATCTTAACCACTGGACCACCAGGGAGGTCTCTAAAGTCACTTCTTGTGCACAACTGAGCACAAACTTAAAACTTGTACTCTTTATAATACTGACCTTGAAGTGTTAGAATGATTAGGTTAGATATATTTATAAAGCACTTCGTATCTAGAATGTGCTCAGCCAGTGTTAGTTCTTGCCCCCTTCCTCCTAAGGAGTAGTGAGAAGTGTCTGTTCCTAACCAGAGCCCAGCCCTGCCTCTGTGTCCCAGGTCTCCATCCCTTCCATGGCCTCATTAACCTTATCTATCAACTGGGTCTGCTATCTCCCTTTCTACTGACTCCTTTCTCTAGCTATAAACATTATCTTATCTCCCCCTTCCTAAAGAAAACCCACCCTTTGTATTTCTTAGGATTAGACTCTGCTGTGAGTAACAGAAAAACCCAACCTAACAATGGCTTAAACAAAATTGAAGTTTCTTTCTCATGTGAAGGGTGTGAGGAGGGCAATCCAAGGCTGATGTGGCGATTGTATAGTTATCCGGGACTCGAGTTTCTTCCAGCTTTCTGCTCTGCCATTCCCAGAGTGTGGCTCTCTTCCTCAGGTACCAAGAGGAGGTGCCAACTATTGTATCAATATTCCAAGCAGTAAGAAGGAGGAAGGGGTAGGAAGAGGCAAGGGGCACACATCAATGACCTTTTCAGGGAAATATGCAAAATTTTACCACACAACATTTCTGCTTATATCCCACTGGCCACATAAGAGTTCAAGAGAGTCAGGAAATACAGACTTTATTCCAATTTAGATGATCATGTGCCCAGTGGAAGCCAGTCTTTTAGAGGGGACAATAAATATTGGTTAAGGAACTAGCAATCTCTGTAAAATCTTCCCTCAGCCCTCCTTTCTTCCTCCCCACACCTCCACCCATTTTTCATGGTCCATACTTATCTCCTCCATTTACTCCCCCTTCAGTTGTTTTTTAGCTTTTTGGAAACAAGTTTACTCTTGAATGTGCTTTTCCAAGGTCACTATTTGTTTACCAGCTCAGCTCAGTTCAGTTCAGTTCAGTTGCTCAACCATGTCTGACTCTTTGCAACCCCATGGACTGCAGCATGCCAGGCTTCCCTGTCCGTCACCAACTCCTGGAGCTTGCTCAAACTCATGTTCATCAAGTCAGTGAGGCCATCCAACCATCTCATCCTCTGTCATCCCCTTCTCCTCCTGCCTTCAATCTTTCCCAGCATCAGGGTCTTTTCAAATGAGGCAGTTCTTCCCATCAGGTGGCCAAAGTATTGGAGTTTCAGTTTCAACATCAGTCCTTCCAATGAACATTCAGGACTGATTTCCTTTAGGATGGACTGGTTGGATCCCATTGCAGTCCAAGGGACTCTCAAGAGTCTTCTCCAACACCACAATTCAAAAGCATCAATTCTTGGGTGCTCAGCATTCTTTATGGTCCAACTCTCACATCCATATGTGACTACTGGAAAAACCATAGCTTTGACTAGATGGACCTTTGTCGGCAAAGTAATGTCTCTGCTTTTTAATATGCTGTCTACGTTTGTCATAGCTTTTCTTATTTGTTCATAAGTTTTTGTATTAATAACTTATTCAATAGACATTTATTGATGCCTAGTACATATCAGGTACTGGGCTAAATATCAGTGATATAGAGATAAATAAAGTTGTCTTTGCCTTACAGGACTCTCATGGTTTCATGAAAGGAACAGAAAATAAACAGAATGATTAAAATACAGACTAGTATGTGACATGATAGGGAAGGCATGAGAATATCTGGAAGCACAAAGGCAGCTAGGATGGTGAAAGTGAAGACAATATTAGAAAATGACACTTAAACTTGCTATCCGAAGATAAGCAGTAGTAAGTCAAGTGGATGAAGAAGTCAAGGGCTTCTTGGAAGAGAGTGTCATGGGCAAGGACGTATAGCATTCATAAAATTGCAGGTAGGCTAAAATGGTTAGATTGACGGTTCACAGGAGGCAGTGAAGAGACGAGATCAGCTGGAGATAGATTGCAAAGGCCTTGATGTATATGTAATGCCCCCAAGCTCAGTGGGCTTTGTACAGATGTTTATGGGGCCCTGTCTTTAACTTTCTCCTGGGTGTAAGGTGCAATGTGGAAAGCTGATGAGCAGAAAGACCTGATTAGATTTCTGTTTGGATAGATGACTGTAGCTACTTGGTGGAGGGTGGACAGTAGGACAAGATTAGAAGAAATGAGATCAACTAGGAGTCTACAACTCTAGCCCAAGTGAGAGACAATGCTCACCTGGACTGAGAGAGAGAAAATTTGATGAGTTTGAAAGATATTTAGGGGGGAGAAGGGTAGGATTCAGTGACTAGCTTGCTGCGTGAGTACAGGAAGAGTCAAGAATGATTTTTGGCTTGGGCATGTAGGTTGATGATGGTGCCAGTACAGAGCAGGGGGAGGCTAAGAGGAAGAGTTTGGGTTGGGAGGATAATTAAGAATTCCAATTTGGTCATGTTTAAAGTTTGAGATGCCTAAGAGACCAATAAGCAGATAAGTAGCTAGTCATTTATGGAAGACTAGAGCTAGCAATGTCTAAAATACATGGCTAGAGATATAATTTTGGGCAACATTGGGATCTGGAAACTGCATTCCTTGGTCATTCATGAGATCTCCTTAGAAGAATGCAGATTAAAAAAATGAGAGAGCATAGGATCAAATCATTTGGATCTTCAATATCTAATTGTTTGATAGAAGAAGATGAATCTGAGAGGGATCGGCCAGAGAAAAACAATGAGACGATAATTTCATGGAGGCCAAGGGAAAGAGCTCAAATGAAGACACTGCTAAAAGAAGAAGGATAGAGTTCCCAGTGTTGAATGTGTGGAAGATGATAACTAAAAGCATGTCCGGTAGACTTGAAGTAATGTAGATCATTTGTGACCCTAATGAGAGATGGTTTCATAGAGTTATGGGGAAGGAGGGTTGATTAGTTGAGTGGAGAAGTGAGTAGAGGGTGAAAATGGAGACTTTTGGTAGAGATAACACTTTTAAGAAATTTGGCTTATGATTGGGAAGATAGTAACAGTAGGACCTGGAAGGAAATGGAAGGATTCAGTGGAAAGGAAGCCATTGCATATATTTAGAAGGAAAAGATAGTTGAGAGTGTAAGTTTCCTGAGAAAGTAGGAGGGATGAGGTCAGTGGTTCTCAGGTGTGGTCCCTTGACCACTATCACTTGGAGCTGCTTAGAAAAGCAGATTCTTATGCCTCATTTCAGACTAACTGAATCAGAAACTTGGGGTAGGGCTGTATTTTAACAAGTTGTAGTTTAGAGTTCTGTATTTTAACAAGCCTTCTAGGGAATTCTGATGTGCACTCAAGTTGGAGGTTCACTGTACCATAGATAAAAGGGAGAATATTTCCTTCACTGTTACAGGAGAGAATGAGAATCAGAAAAAATACAGATGTGGACAGATGCATCAGTTTGGTTTGGGGAAGTTCATTCATTCAACAAATATTCATTAAGTATATAACATGTTCCAGGCACTAAGGATACAGACCAACAAATTCCTGACTTCATGCGATTTACTTTCTAGTAGCAGGAGACATGGGCTTCCCAGGTGGCGCTGGTGGTAAAGAACCTGCTTGCCAGTGCAGGAAACGTGAAAGATGCGGGTTTGATCCCTGGGTCGGGAAGATTCCCTGGAGGAGGGCATGGCAACCCACTCAGTGTTCTCGCCTGGGATCCCATCAACAGAGAAGCCAGGTGGGCTACAGTTCATGGGGTCACAAAGAGACAGACACGACTGAAGCAACTTAGCACACACGCATGCAGCAGGAGACACAACAAGCTAATAAAGAAATCTATCATAATAAGGACTTCAGATATTCTGAGTGAGCAGGGAAGTCATTACTAGAATGTAAGTTCCATGAAGCTAGGAATTTTTATCTGTTTTATTCAGTGCTGTGTCTCATGGCCTTGAAGGGTACATTGATTATGTTTGTTGAATGAAAAAATTAAAAGTTTTGAACTGACATGATTTGGTTTAATTTTTTAAACTCTCACTATATTGAGAATAGATATTTGAGATCAACAGTGGGAGCAATGACACCAGTTAGAGGCAGCTGTAATATACCAAGCAAGAGTTGATCATGGGGGTTAGTACACAGTGCTAGTGATGGAAATGGTAAGAAATAGTCAGTTTCTGAATATATTTAGAGTAGAAGCAGCAGGATTTTCTGACATACTAGATGTAGGGTTGGAGAAAAAGGAGAGTCAGTGATAACTGGACAGGTTTAGGCCTGATAAGCTTGAAGGTTGGAGTTGCCATTGGCTAGGAGAGGCAGGACTATCACACACGTGTGGTGGAGCGGAGGCGGTGCGGGAGTGAGCACTAGGAGCAGAGGTAGGTTAACTGTAAAGCTAGTGAAGCTTAGCTCTCTCATTTGCTCTGGCTCTAGCAATATGTTAAGAAGTATTTTTAAGTTCTTCCTAAGGAAGGAACTCTACATTGTATCAATTTCAGGAACCAAACATTTGGATTTACCCGGATCAGAAGTTCCATTTTGGAAACATTAAGCTTGAGATGTCTATTAGACATCTATTATGGACTGAATTGTGTTCCTCCCAAATCATATGTTAAAACCCTAATCCCCAATGTGGTAGTATGTGAAAATAGGGCCTTTAGGGAGGTAATGAAGGCTAAATGAAGTCAAAAGAAGGGAGCCCAAATTCGACAGGATTGGTATCCTTGTAAAAAAGAGAAAGATGCACCAGAGAATTCTCTTTCTCTCCATGAGCACACAGAAGAAAAACTTGGGCTCTCCTGGTGATCTAGTGGTTAATAATCTACCTCCCAATGCAGTTGACATGGGTTTGATCTCTGGTCCTGAAAGATTCCAACAGATTCCATGAGCAACGAAGCCCGTGCACCACAACTACCGAAGCCTGGGAGCCTAGAGCCCGTGCTCTGCAACAAAAGAAGCCACTACAATGAGAAGTCTGTGCACTGCAACTAGGTAAACCCCACTTGCCGCAACTAGACAACCCCCACTTGCCGCAACTAGACAAAGCCGGTGTGTAGCAACAAAGACCCAGAGCTGCCAAAAATAAATAAATCTTTTTTTTTATTAGAAAAACTATGTGAGGTCACAGCAAGAAGGTGGCCATATACAAACCAGGAAGAAGTCTCACCAGACACCGAACGTGACAGCAACTTGCTCTTGGACTTCAGCCTCCAGAACTGTGAAAAAGTAAATGTCTGTCGTCTAAGGCATCCAGTCCGTGGGGATATCTAGTGGGCAGCAGAATATGGGTCTGGAATTCAGGAGAGAGGTCTAGACTAAAGATATAAATTTGGTGTCATCAATGTATAGACAGTAGTTAGTCACGAAACGATGCATTCATCAAGGAAGTAAAGTAGATGACAACAGAAGAGGTCCAAAGACAGAACTGTGGGGCTCTCAAATATTAAAAGTTGACTTGATGAAAAACCAGCAGTGGAGGAGGAAGAAAAGCTGCCTCTAAGGGAAAAGGGGAAGCAAGGGATTGTAGCATCTAGAAACCAAGGAATGAAAGTGTATCAAGGAGAGGGAATGACTTTATTAAATGCTGCCAGAAAGGGCCAGAAAGGGGAGGACAGAATATCCTGACAGATTCATCAACACTGTGTGATGCTTTTGCCTCTGATAGCTTCAATTTACTCTGTGAAATAGGTCAACCCTTGAGAGGCAGCGGTGGAATGGGGAGTGCTGCGGAGATAGCAAGTGGGGAGATTTAAGAATGAGCACAGTTTGAGAACATCTTCGGGGAAAAAGAAAGCACAAGCTGACCTGAGAGAATGGGTAGGATCGTTGGGCAGTGCGGAATGCCTTTCTGAGACATCCGAAAGGCCACTGGCTTCACAGTTGCTGGAGGGGAAAAGACTGTTAAGGGTTAATAAAGTTTTTTTCCACCTATTTAAAAATGAGAACAGCAGATCCTTGTTTAGGGCCTCAAAGACAGTTTCAAGATAAGAAAGAACAGAATGCTGACAGTCTAGGAGAGGCCACTTGGACCTCAGGGGGTGTCACGTAGCAATGGACAGCTGTAAGAAATCACACAGCCAGAGCTTGCTGAACCAGCTTTCATCCCCACACAAAGAGCTGCCCCTGGAGCTCTTTGACACTGGGCTGCACCAGGTGACTGACGTTGCTTCCCATTTCCTGGCTGGCCTCAAGGAGCACGTATACATGTGTCTAGTATATGGCAAGGGGAATCAGGAATGAGACCCAGATGGCTGTGCTCTGACAGCCTCACAGATGCATTCCCTGCCTTGCTGAGGAGAGCACTAGCATGAATATTTCATCCTTTGGGAGCACCGTTCTAAATGTCCAGAGAGAACTGAGGCTCTGAGACGTTAAGTAACTTGCTAGTAGACACACTAGCAGGAAGTAGTAGAGCCAGAATCCAGCCCAATGGAGACTAACCAACACAGTATAAAACAGAGTGGGTGTTTGCCATGTTGGTGCCAGGCCATGCACTAAGCACTTCATGTGGATTATCTCATTTCATCCTCACTACAACCTATTAAGGTTGACACCATTATTAATCTCATTTTACTAATGAGGTCAAGTAACTTAAGCCAGATCACATAGCTAAGAAGTGATAGAGGGCACTTTTGAACTCAGGAGAGGGGTTAGGATCAGGAGAGCTAGTCCTAGTGTAGATAGATGTGAAAAGAAATGGATGTTTCTTATAAGCATGTGGGTTTTCTCTTAAAGGGCCCTTAGCCCCAGCAGTAATAAGGGCTCTGTAGTCCACAGTGGAGGACCAGGCTGGAGGCCTGAGAGCAGAGAGAAATTTGCACTGGGCGGGGGTGTGGGGAGAGAAATCAGTGGGAGGTGAGAAAGTGGAGACAATGAGCCCAGACCACTCTCTGAAGAAGCTTGACTGTGAAAGGAAAGAGATGTGATTTAGAGCCAAGAGAGAAAGAAATTCTTTTAAGATGGGGGAGATCTGAGCATGTGTATGACCTGAGGCAATGGGGCAGGAAAGGGGGACGATACAGGTGAGAAAAGGGGTGGACTGAGTGAGTATCTGACTAAAGGGAGGGACCAGCCTGGGTAAAGAGGAGTGGCCCCTGCTCCTCGAAGACTAGATGCAAGTTAGTGCAGATGGGTGTCAGTCAAGTTTGTAGATTCAGGACGGTACAGCTCCCCATCTTCCCCATACCTTATGCCTTCTCTTTTCCCCATGAGATAAGATGGTTTGTTTAGAGTGAGGGAAATGCAGATGGTGTTGGGTGCCAGAAAAGTGGCAATAAATGAGCTCTGTATATGAATGATCTGCAGTGTGCCAGGCCATTTATGTGCATACCTGTCATTCTTCACAGCACCTGCAGGGTTGATATGATCACCTCCAGCTTGTCCATGAGGAAGCAGAGATATTCAGAGGCGTAGGAGCTTGAGAAGAGCTGAAGGATGACAAAGAGAGGTAGCTGATGCAGGACAGGTGAAAGCCAAAGGAAAGCTCTGGGGCCTGAGCTGAACTGGGCTCTCCTAACTGTGGGCTGGCACCTGTTTCTCTTGCTGTGCCCCTTGCTTCAGCTGTGGTCATCCTCCTGGAAGAGGGGGGGATGCTGACAGATGATCAGACTGAGGCAGAGTTGGGGGCCAGACTGACAGACAGAGGCCAAGGAGCTCAGGTGCTGATGAGAATGAAGTTCAAGTGGTCACGTGACACCTCCAGGGTGAGGGAAGGATGTGAAGTTGGGAGAGGGTGGATAGGCTGGGAAAAGAGGGGTGGCTCATGGTTCTGAAAGTCTACTGGAAGTTAAAAGAATAGTCTCGGTGGGAAGGCAAGAAAGTGGAAAGAGCAGAAAGTTGTGGTCCAGTCTGAGAGTAAGATTTTGGAGTTGGACGTATCAGAAGAGGAGGTGTACCCAGAGAGGGCAAAGCCAAAGTTATGTACGTGGGCATGTGTGTGAGGTTGTGAGTGATACTCTGGAGGAACCCTGAGCCTGGTGTTTGTGGGGGTGCCCACTTAGATACTGGAATCTCTTTGGACGATGGCAACCTCATCCGTTCTTGTTCTCACGGTTGGAGAGAATGAGCCACCTGCACTGGGGAAGAGGACCAGGAAGGTTAATGATCAGGAAAAGCGGGCGAACCAGGCTTTCCTCACATCCAAGGTCACCACAGTGGCTTTTAAATTTTTAAATCAATTTGGCCATGCCACGTGGCTTGCGGGATCTCAGTTCCCTGATCAAGGATTGAACTCTGGCCATGGCAGGGAGAGCACTGAATCCTAACCACCAGGCCATCAGGTGGTTTTTTAACTGACAACATTGAAATAGTACTTTACGATCTAGAAAGTGTGTCTCAATTGAAATATTCTACTGCATGAATTTTAGGCCGTCTCTTAACATATTTTCACACCCAGATAGCTTGGAAACAGATTATGTTGGTTTGCATAGAGTTACAAATGCATTTCACATCATTTTAAAAAGCTATTTTAACTCTCCTGATTATCTGAGACATAAAGCCCAGATCTTTTGTTCATTCCTCTTCTGTCCCTCACCTGCATAAACAAACAAACAAACACTCCTAGTATCACATCCTCCTTTTTAGATCACATGCCTTTGTGGTGCCTGTTGCCCAAATGAGCTGAAAGACCAGATTTAAGGCTTCTGGCCTAATACTTTTTTCCTACCACATGAGGGCAGACTTTTTAACAACAACAAAAAAAGAGGAAACAACTGTTTACCTTATACTATATAGAACTGAAACAGTGCTGGGGATGTATCGTACAATGTGATGATTATAGCCAACAATGCTGTTTTGCATATTTGAACATTGCTAAGAGGGTTGCATATTTGAACATTGCTAACAGGGTAGACCTGAAAAGTTCTCACCACAAGAAAAAAGAATTGTAACTACATGAGTTGATGGATGTTAATTTTTTTTTTTTTAACCAGGGTGACCATGTCCCAATAACCATCTATATCACATTATTATGTTGTATACCTTCAACTTAGACAGTGTTATATATCAATTCTATTTCAATAAAACTGGAGGAAAAAGGAAGAAGAAAGAAAATAATGAGAAGTTATATTAAATCCAGGTTTTCTGTGGTTTCTAGGCCTTGACAAATCTAGCTGTTTCTTCAAGCCTGCAACACTTCCTGCGCACACTCCATCAGCGGATGAACTGTCCCTTTTCTTCCCTGCCTTGCTTCTTTTCTTCTTTCCTCTGTCATTCCCTTACTCCCATAAATATCTGTGGAACATTTACTCTTAGTAGGGTTGCCAGACAAAATACAGGATGCCCAGTTTTGAACTGCAGATAAATGACAAAAATTTTGTAGTATAAGGATGTCCCATGTATATACTATAAAATATTTGTTGTTCAGGAAATACAAATTTAACTGGGTAGCTTGTGTTTTTGTTTGTTTTTAGCCACACCTCACAGCTTGTGAGATCTTAGTCTCCCTACTAGGAAACGAACCCATGCCCTTGGCACTGAAAGTGAGGAATTCTAACCACTGGACCATCAGAGAATTCCCAACCTGTGTTTTTGTTAAATCTGATGACCCTAACTCTGGGCCAAGAGCAATGCTGGAAGCTGCAGGGTGGGGCTAGGTCTAGAGGTCGGGGCTCCTGGTGGAGGCATGCCTAAGATAGTAAGCAGTGCAATGTGAAAGCCATGGGTCCATCCAGGAAGATTACCTCAGTAACCTCACCTTCAATGCTGCCTCTTACTTCTTCAGCCTGCAGAGCCCAACTTGAGGATCTCTTCCCTGAGACAGCTATCACCTCAATGCCTTGTATCCACACCACTATGATTGACATTTCTGTCTCATCCACCAGACTTTTGGGGAACTAGATGTCAGAGGTTTTTGTTGTTGTTGTTCACATCTGTTTCCCAGTGGTGAACACAGTGCCTGGCACACAATAAGCATGGAGTGTTGTGGGAGCACAGACAAGGGGCATCTTATTCAGATGGGGGTCATCTAAGCTGAGACCTTAGCATATTGAAAAGCAGAGACATTACTTTGCCAACAAAGGTCCCTCTAGTCAAGGCTATGGTTTTTCCAGTGGTCATGTATGGATGTGAGAGTTGGACTGTGAAGAAAGCTGAGCGCAGAAGAATTGATGCTTTTGAAGTGTGGTATTGGAGAAGACTCTTGAGAGTCCCTTGGACTGCAAGGAGATCTAACCAGTCCATTTAAAGGAGATCAGCCCTGGGTGTTCTTTGGAAGGAATGATGTTGAAGCTGAAACTCCAGTACTTTGGCCATCTTATGCGAAGAGTTGACTCATTGGAAAAGACTCTGATGCTGGGAGGGATTGGGGGCAGGAGGAGAAGGGGACGACAGAGGATGAGATGGCTGGATGGCATCACCGACTCAATGGACGTGAGTTTGGGCGAACTCCGGGAGATGGTGATGGACAGGGAGGCCTGGCTTGCTACGATTCACGGGGTTGCAAAGAGTCGGACATGACTGAGCGCCTGAACTTTAAGCTGAGACCGAAGCGTGAGTAGGACTTAACCAGGCAAAGTCAGGGTGTGTATGTGACTGGGGTGGGTATGCCAGTTGCAAGCAGTATTGGATGTAGGAAAAAACATTATGTGCAAAGATCTAGAGCAAGTGTGTCTAGCTTTGGGGAGTGCTACATCTCCTAAGATTTCAGTGCGAACTCTGAAACTCCCATCTTTACCAAAGCCTTCTACATTTGATCTGACCACATCTAGGCCTTTAAGTTCTTTCTGTGCTTTGAGGTTCCCTCCGCCTCACCTTCCCCTGCCCCCCATGCCCATCACCATTCCACTCTCTTTGTTACGCTCACTTCTTCCCAACTGAGCTTATGTTCAGTCACACCAGAACTGAACTCTGAGGTCCTCTGGCCAATCCCAGACTTTGGGGGAAACCGCACACCTCCAACTCTCAAGTAAAAGTCAGGCACTGGCTAATTTTCTTATAATTTCCTGCTAATCTTGGCTGAGCCTTGACTGTATGATATATGGCAAGAACCTGAGCTGTAGAGTCATATAAACATGGGTTTGAATCCTGACTCCTCTTACTATCACTATGGCCTTGGACAAGGTCCTCATCATTGAAAGTTTGTTTCCTCTTCTGTAAAATAGGAATACCAATACTATCTACCGTCAAGAGTTGTTGAGAAAATTCAAAATAATATAGGCAGGGACGTCCCCCCTGGTCCAGTGATTAAGACTCTGTACTTCCACTGCAGAGGGCATGGGTTCAATCCCTGGTTGGAGAACTTAGATTCCACATGCCATGCGGCATGGTAATAATAATAGTAATAATAATAGGCAAAGAACAATAAACTCAAAATGGATCAGGGACCTAAGTAAGACCTAAAACAATAAAACTCTTAGAAGACATGAGACAAAAACTTCACAACATTGGATTTGGTAATGATTTCTTGGATATGACATCAAAGGCGTGAGTAACAATAGGAAAAAAATAGACAAATTGGGCTTCAATGAAAAATTTAAAATTAGCGCATCAAAAGATACTATCCACAGAATAAAAAGGCAACCCACATAATGGGAGAAAATATTTGAAAATCATATATCTGATATTTAGAATATAAAGAGAATTTCAAAGACTCAACAATAAAGAAAACAAGCAACCCGATTCAAAAATGGGCAAAGAATCTGAATAGACATTTCTCCAAAGAAAAATACAAATGGCAATAAACATAAAAGATGCTCAACATCACTAATCATTCAGTTCAGTTCAGTTCAGTCACTCAGTCATGTCCGACTCTTTGCAACCCCATGAATTGCAGCACGTCAGGCCTCCCTATCCATCCCCAACTCCCAGAGATCACTCAGACTCACGTCCATCGAGTCCGTGATGCCATCCAGCCATCTCATCCTCTGTCGTCCCCTTCTCCTCCTGCCCCCAATCCCTCCCAGCATCAAAGTTTTTTCCAATGAATCAACTCTTCGCATGAGGTGGCCAAAGTACTGGAGTTTCAGCTTCAGCATCATTCCCTCCAAAGAACACCCAGGGCTGATCTCCTTTAGAATGGACTGGTTGGATCTCCTTGCAGTCCAAGGGACTCTCAAGAGTCTTCTCCAACACCACAGTTCAAAAGCATCAATTCTTTGGCACTCAGCTTTTTTCACAGTCCAACTCTCACATCCATACATGACTACTGGAAAAACCATAGCCTTGACTAGATGGACCTTTGTTGGTAAAGTAATGTCTCTGCTTTTCAATATGCTATCTAGGTTGGTCATAACTTTTCTTCCAAGGAGTAAGCGTCTTTTAATTTCATGGCTGCAGTCACCATCTGCAGTGATTCTGGAGCCCAGAAAAATAAAGTCTGACACTATTTCCACTGTTTCCCCATCTATTTCCCATGAAGTGATGGGACCAGATGCCATGATCTTCGTTTTCTGAATGTTGAGCGTTAAGCCAACTTTTTCACTCTCCTCTTTCACTTTCAGCAAGAGGCTTTTTAGTTCCTCTTCACTTTCTGCCATAAGGGTGGTGTCCTCTGCATATCTGAGGTTATTGATATTTCTCCCGGCAATCTTGATTCCAGCTTGTGTTTCTTCCAGTCCAGCGTTTCTCATGATGTACTCTGCATATAAGTTAAATAAGCAGGGTGACAATATACAGCCTTAGGGAAATGCAAATCAAAACTACAATGAGATACTACTTCTCACCCATTAGGATGACTACTATAAAAAAAAAGAAACAAATCAAGAAAATAACAGGTGTTGGTGAAAATGTGAAGAAATTGGGACCCTTGGGCACTGTTGGTAGAAATGTAAAATGGTACAGCTGCTGTAGAATACAGTATGGGAGCTCCTCAAAAAAAAATTAAAAATAGAATTACCATATGATCCAGCAATGCCACTTTTGGGTATATACCCAAAATAATTGAAAGCAGTGTCTCAAAGAGTTATTTGTGTACCCATGCTCACAGCAACATTATTCACAATAGCTAAATCATGGAGGCAAACCAAGTGTCCATCAGTGGATGAATGGACAAGCAAAATGTGGTTGTAAAGAGGAAACACCTAGTAGCCTCTCCTTTACTCTCACACTTCTACTAGTTCATAATACTTCTGACACCTGATGTGGTAGGAGGGCGATTTCCCCACTAAGCACTTCTCTGATACCTCAGTTGGGCATCTTATAATTTCACTCAATTCTGACACTCTCTATCTGGAGATAGAGTCAGACCCCACAGGTTAAGCACTCAGTCCCAAGAAACTGCCCCCACCCCCACTTCAGATGCCAATTGCCAGGTAACCCAATCCCTGGGTTATCCACAACTTCTCTCCAACATGGCTACAGACTGAAGGATCCCATGACCCCCTCCTGAAGTTGTATTAATTTGCTTTAATGGCTCAAAGAATTCAGGGAAGCAATTATGTTTACCAGTTTATTAAGGGATAGGATAAAAGGCACAGAACAGCCAGATGAAGATATACCCATAGGGCAAAATCTGGGAGGGTCACAAGTACAGGAGCGTCTGTCTCTGCAGAATTTGGGTTCATCACCCTCCTGGTACATGGACGTGTTCACCAACCTGGAAGCTCCCTTTACCACCTACTACTGGGATTTTGGGGCTTCCTAGGTGGGACTAGTGGTAATGAGCCTACTTCCCAATGCAGGAGACGTTAAGAGACATGGGTTCGATCCCTGGGTCTGGAAGATCCCCCAGAGGAGGACATGGCAATCCACTCCAATATTTTTGCCTGAAGAATCCCACAGACAGAGGAGTCTGGTGGGCTATGGTCCATAGGGCAGCACTGAGTTGGACATGACTGAGCAACTTAGCACACACACACTGAGATTTTTATGAAAGTTTCATCACATAGGCATAATCAATTATTAACTTTATTTCCAGCCCTTCTCCCCTCTCTAGAGAAGTGGAGTTGAGGCTGAAAGTTCCAAGCTTCTAATCATGACGAAGTATTTCTGGTGACCACCCCCCATCCAGGAGCTCACCCAGAGTTACTGGTCATCAGAACAAATGATGCTCCTACCACCTAGGAAATTCCAGGGGGTTTAGGAACCTTGAGTCAGGGACCAGGGTCAAAAACCAAATATTAGAACACAAGATGTTCCTTGTGCTCTTATCACTTAGGAGTTTGCAAGGTTTTCTGGGGCCCTGTGCCAGGAACTAGGGGCAGAGACCAATATATATATTTTCTATGATCTTACAGTGGTATATGCAAACAATGGAATATTACTGATCCTTAAGAAGGAAGGCAAGTCTGTGACATGCTACAATAAGGATGAATCTTGGGGACACTATCCTAAGTGAAATGACTGGTCACAAAAAGACAAATACTGTATGATTCCACAACTATGTGATACTTAGTCAAAATCATAAGGACAGAAAGTGTAATAATGATTGCTAGGAGCTGAGGGGAGTGGGGAGTTAATATTTAATAGATAGTTTCAGTTTTGCAAGATGAAAAGAGTTATGGTGGTGGATGGTGGTAATGATTATACAACAAAATGAACGTGTTTAATGCCCCTGAACTGTACACTTAATAGTTGAGATGGTAAATATTATGTTGTGTAGAGTCTACCATGATAAAAACAATGATCCAGGCAAAGTTCTTGTCACAGTGCCTGCTGCTTAATAGGTGCTGAATAGTTGGAAGCTGCCTGGAGGGCTACAGTCCATGGGGGTGGCAAAGAGTTGGACATGACTTGGTGACTAAATAACGATTACAAAGCTGGAAGCTTTCTTTATTATCTACTCCAAACTTTTTCAGTTTCCTCAGCCTTCAGTTCTCACTTTCTTTCCTTGCCTTTTGTGTTCTTGGTTCTCCTTTCACTTCTTTGACAGTCTCTTGTGTTGCCTTTACTGGCTCTTCTTCCTTTTCTTTATTTCCTAAATGTAGATATGCCTTCAAGATCTCGTGCTCAAAATTCTTCTTGTTCGGCATTCCCTCTCTCAGTAGTTTCATTTCAAGCTTACATGAACGACTTCTAAATATGTATCTCTGGTTCCAATTTTCCACTTGAACTCCAGACCTGATTTCCAGGCTCCCAACTTGGCCATCTTCACCTGGATATCTCAAAGGCCCCGCACATCTAGTATATGCCAATGTCATCATTTCCAATTCTGCTCCCCGCCCCCACCTCACACCTGTCCTTTTGAATATTTTATGTCTGTTAATTGCATTATCATATTCTCAGGCCCCAAGCTTAAACTCTTGACCTCTCAGAGTTCTAAGGAATTGTCATGTAATCTTTATATTTCCATTCTCACTGTTGTCAGCCAGCTTTATACTTCAGCATCTTGTCCTCCAATAGACGTAATCACTTTTCCATAAATAGGATGTTTGAGTACTGTCTTATGTAAAGTACTCCCTTTTCCTGATATCAGAATTGTTCAGAGATACAATTCACGAATATGCTTGGTGAGCAAGGACTTAAAATAATGGGAGGGGAATAGTCTTGAGGGATGTTTTATTCCAGCTATGATGAAGCCTGAAAAACTGTCTCTGCTTTGCAGCAAATGGCACCTAAGTTCAACTTTTCACTCCCTCATAAGGTGCAAGATATATGTTGCCAAACTATGCTCATGGAACACTTTTTTCAATGCTGAGTTATACAAAGAGACATTATTGAGTGTTGTTAACACCATTGGCTGAGTGACAGTCGAGTTGATAGTCTCCTTCCATTTTGAGTTGATGTAATCAGCTGACATCTCAAAAAAGCAGTCTTAATCCTTGGATCATGGCCTTGCCATGGCAAAGGGGCTTGCATAACTCAATGAAGCTATAAGCCATGCCGGGCAAGGCTACTCAAGATGGATGGGTCAAAGTGAAGAGTTCTGACAAAAAGTGGTCCACCTGAGGAGGAAATGGCAACCCACTCCAGTATTCTTGCCTGGAGAGTCCTATGAACAGTATGAAAAAGCAAAAAGAAAGTGATCTAGTTTCATTCTTTTACAAGTGGTTGACCAGTTTTCCCAGCACCACTTGTTAAAGAGATTGTCTTTACTCCATTGTATATTCTTGCCTCCTTTGTCAAAGATAAGGTGTCCATATGTGTGTGGCTTTATCTCTGGGCTTTCTATTTTGTTCCATTCACTTTCCGCACACAAAGATAAACTCAAAATGGATTAAAGATCTAAATGTAAGACCAGAAACTATAAAACTCCTAGAGGAGAACATAGGCAAAACACTCTCCGACATAAACCACAGCAGGATCCTCTATGATCTACCTCCCAGAATTCTAGAAATAAAAGCAAAAATAAACAAATGGGACCTAATTAAAATTAAAAGCTTCTGCACAACAAAGGAAAATATAAGCAAAGTGAAAAGACAGCCTTCCGAATGGGAGAAAATAATAGCAAATGAAGCAACTGACAAACAACTAATCTCAAAAATATACAAGCAACTCCTGCAGCTCAATTCCAGAAAAATAAACGACCCAATCAAAAAATGGGCCAAAGAACTAAATAGACATTTCTCCAAAGAAGACATACAGATGGCTAACAAACACATGAAAAGATGCTCAACATCACTCATTATTA
>NW_024070207.1:38775006-38797164 GCF_014754425.2 Oryx dammah | reverse complement strand
CAAGGAGTAAGCGTCTTTTAATTTCATGGCTGCAGTCACCATCTGCAGTGATTTTGGAGCCCCCAAAAATAAAGTCTGACACTGTTTCCACTGTTTTCCCATCTATTTGCCATGAAGTGATGGGGCCAGATGCCATGATCTTAGTTTTCTGAATGTTGAGCTTTAAGCCAACTTTTTCACTCTCCTCTTTCACTTTCATCAAGAGGCTTTTTAGCTCCTCTTCACTTTCTGCCATAAGGGTGGTGTCCTCTGCATATCTGAGGTTATTGATATTTCTCTTGGCAATCTTGATTCCAGCTTGTGTTTCTTCCAGTCCAGCATTTCTCATGATGTACTCTGCATATAAGTTAAATAAGCAGGGTGACAATATACAGCCTTGACGTACACCTTTTCCTATTTGGAACCAGTCTGTTGTTCCATGTCCAGTTCTAACTGTTGCTTCCTGATCTGCATACAGGTTTCTCAAGAGGCAGGTCAGGTGGTCTGGTATTCCCATCTCTTTCAGAATTTTCCACTGTTTATTGTGATCCACACAGTCAAAGGCTTTGGCATAGTCAATAAAGCAGAAATAGATGTTTTTCTGGAACTCTCTTGCTTTTTCAATGATCCAGCGGATGTTGACAATTTGATCTCTGGTTCCTCTGCCTTTTCTAAAACCAGCTTGAACATCAGGAAGTTCACGGTTCACCTATTGCTGAAGCCTGGCTGGGAGAATTTTGAGCATTAGTTTACTAGGATGTGAGATGAGTGCAATTGTGTGGTAGTTTGAGCATTCTTTGGCATTGCCTTTCTTTGGGGTTGGAATGAAAACTGACCTTTTCCAGGCCTGTGGCCATTGCTGAGTTTTCCAAATTTGTTGGCATATTGCATGCAGTGCTTTCACAGCATCATCTTTCAAGATTTGAAATAGCTCAACTGGAATTCCATCACCTCCACTAGCTTTGTTCGTAGTGATGCTTTCTAAGGCCCACTTGACTTCTCATTCCAGGATGTCTGGCTCTAGATTAGTGATCACAACATCATGATTATCTGGGTCGTGAAGATCTTTTTTGTACAGTTCTTCCGTGTATTCTTGCCACCTCTTCTTAATATCTTCTGCTTCTGTTAGGTCCATACCATTTCTGTCCTTTATTGAGCCCATCTTTGCATGAAATGTTCCCTTGGTATCTCTAATTTTCTTGATCTCTAGTCTTTCCCATTCTGTTGTTTTCCTCGATTTCTTTGCATTGATCGCTGAAGAAGGCTTTCTTATCTCTTCTTGCTATTCTTTGGAACTCTGCATTCAGATGCTTATATCTTTCCTTTTCTCCTTTGCTTTTTGCCTCTCTCCTTTTCACAGCTATTTGTAAGGCCTCCTCAGACAGCCATTTTGCTTTTTTGCATTTCTTTTCCATGGGAATGTCTTGATCCCTGTCTCCTGTACAATGTCATGAACCTCATTCCATAGTTTATCAGGCACTCTATCTATCAGATCTAGGCCCTTAAATCTATTTCTCACTTCCACTTTATAATCATAAGGGATTTGATTTAGGTCATACCTGAATGGTTTAGCGGTTTTCCCTACTTTCTTCAATTTAAGTCTGAATTTGGTAATAAGGAGTTCATGATCTGAGCCACAGTCAGCTCCTGGTCTCATTTTTGTTGACTGTATAGAGCTTCTCCATCTTTGGCTGTAGAGAATATAATCAATCTGATTTTGGTGTTGACCATCTGGTGATGTCCATGTGTAGAGTCTTCTCTTGTGTTCTTGGAAGAGGGTGTTTGCTATGACCAGTGCGTTTTCTTGGCAAAACTCTATTAGTCTTTGCCCTGCTTCATTCTGCATTCCAAGGCCAAATTTGCCTGTTACTCCAGGTGTTTCTTGACTTCCTACTTTTGCATTCCAGTCCCCTATAATGAAAAGGACATCTTTTTTGGGTGTTAGTTCTAAAAGGTCTTGGAGGTCTTCATAAAACCGTTCAACTTCAGCTTCTTCAGCATTACTGGTTGGGGCATAGACTTGGATAACTGTGATATTGAATGGTTTGCCTTGGAGACGAACAGAGATCATTCTGTTGTTTTTTAGATTGCATCCAAGTACTGCATTTTGGATTCTTTGCCATGGGTTAAGCTTTATTCTTAAGAAAAGTTGTTTTGCCAATTAGGTGAAGAATTGTACTGCAGTGATGTTTTAATATATATTCTTTTTCTAGTGAGTGCAAAATTTTTTTAATGTTTGCTTACTAGTTGATTTTCCTCTTTTGTGAAATGTCTGTTCCTGTCTACTGCCTCTATTTTTTAAATTATGAAAATAATATATTACAAAAGATTTGAAAAAATAAAAGCCGCCCATAATGCCACTATTCCAACACAGCTATTATCATTTTTACTGATTTCTGGGCTATTTTCATAGGCATGTTTTACCCTTTTGTAATTGTAGTGTACATGTAGCCTTATCTCCTGCTTTCTTTTTTACCTTAGAATGTAATAGAATATGGAAATGGGTTAATCCTCAGTGCACCAGAATAGCTCATTCAACAATTATGAATTTGAACTAGACTTCCAGTATTAGACAAATAGAAACGTTTTTCAAGGATATACTACCTGGCCATTAATGGGGTACAAAATAAGAGTATTCCTGGTTGCAAGAAAGTTAAAATTACATTTCCATACCATGGCCTAGCTTTGGGTATCCGGTGCTCGGGTGTCCAATACATGTTAAATGAATTAATAGTCTAGTTATTAGACATCATTTTTATTCATTTTTTGGTAAGATATCTCCATTTGAGAGTTTTCTTCATTCTAGGCTCACCTATGAAATATAGCATTAAGACTTTACAACATAAGCATTAATGCATTATCAATCATGCATTTAAGAACCAGCATCATACTGGACAAAACAAAAGTTAAACTAGTATAAGAGCCACCATTTTAAAAGTCATAAGTGAAAGGAGGATTTTACAAAATGTCTTTCAAAGTAAACTTGTGTGTATCAAGAACTATGGTTCACAAAAACAAATTTATTTGGTGGACAAAATCCAAACATGGAATTCCTTTTTCTCCCTTGCAATAAAAAAACTTCACATTAGAACCAAGAGATGTTACAAGTTATCATTGACCTATTGTCTGAGATATACTGAGCTAAAATAAATATCTGATGGTGTCTATAATGCTACAGGTGTATATAGATAATATACACCAAAGATTTCTTTCTTTTTTATTTCTTCTCCTTCCTCTCATTTCATTGGAAATATTTTGCACATATTGTCACTTGTATTTCAGTCTTTATAATTAAACAATAAGATGGAACAGACTAGAGATCTCTTTAAGAAAATTAGAGATACCAAGGGAACATTTCATGCAAAGATGGGCTCGATAAAGGACAGAAGATGGCATGGACCTAACAAAAGGAGAAGATACTAAGAAGAGGTGGCAAGAATACACAGAACTATACAAGAAAGATCTTAATGACCCAGATAACCATGATGGTGTGATCACTCACCTAGAGCCAGACATCCTGGAGTGTGAAGTCAAATGGGCCTTAGGAAACATCACTACAAACAAAGCTAGTGGAGGTGATGGAATTCCAGCTGAGCTATTTCAAATCCTAGAAGATGATGCTGTGAAAGTGCTGCCCTCAATATGCCAGCAAATTTGGAAAACTCAGCAGTGGCCACAGGACTGGAAAAGGTTGGTTTTCATTCCAATTCCAAAGAAAGTCAGTGCCAAAGAATGTTCAAACTACCACACAATTGCACTCATTTCACATGCTAGCAAAGTAATGTTCAAAATCCTTCAATATAGGCTTCAACAGAATGTGAACCAAGAAATTCCAGATGTACAAGCTGGATTTAGAATAGGCAGAGGAACCAGTGACCAAATTGCCAACATCTATTGGATCATAGAGAAAGCAAGAGAATTCCAGAAAAACATCTACTTCTGCTTCATTGATTATGCTAAAGTCTTTGGCTATGTGAATCACAACAAACTGTGGAAAATTCTTAAAGACTTAAGAATACCAAACCACTTTACCTGCCTCCTATGAAACCTATATGTAGATCAAGAAGCAATAGTTAGAACTGGACATGGAACCATGGACTGGTTCAAAATTGGCAAAGGAGTACATCAAGCCTGTATATTGTCACCCTGTTTATTTAACTTATATGTAGAGAACATAATGAGAAATGCTGGACTGGAGGAAGCACAAGCTGAATTAAGATTAAAGGCAGAAATATCAATAACCTCAGATATGCAGATGACACCACCGTTATGGCAGAAAGTGAAGAAAAACTGAAGAGCCTCCTGATGAAAGTGAAAGAGGAGAGTGAAAAAGCTGGCTTAAAATTCAACGTTCAGAAAACTAAGATCATGGCATCTGGCCCCATCACTTCATGGCAAATAGATGGGGAAACAATGGAAACAGTGACAGACTTTATTTTCTTGGGCTCCCAAATCACTGCAGATGGTGACTGCAGCCATGAAATTAAAAGATGCTTGCTCCTTGGACGAAAAGCAATGAGAACGCTAGACAGCATATGAAAAAGCAGAGACATTACTTTGTCTACAAAGGTCCATATAGTAGTCACATACAGATGTGAAAGTTGGACAATAAAAAAAGGCTTAGCACCAAAGAATTGATGCTTTTGAACTGTGGTGGTTGGAGAAAATTCTTGAGAGTCCCTTGGACAGCAAGGAGATCAAACTAGTCAATCGTAAAGGAAATCACTCTTGGATTTTCATTGGAAGGACTGATGTTGAAGCTGAAGCTCCAATATGTTGGCCACGTGATATGAAAAGCTGACTCATTGGAAAAGACCCTGATGCTGGGAAAGATTGAAGGTAGGAGGAGAAGGGGACGACAGAGGATAAGATGATTGGATAGCATCCCCAACTCAATGGACATGAGTTTGAGCTAACTCTGGGAGATGGTGATGGACCGGGAAGCCTGACATGCTGCAGTCCATGAGCTCGGAAAGAGTTGGACATGACTGAGCGACCAAACAACAACAAATTAAACTATAAAAAGTGGCATCAAACTTAAACTCAAAAGCTTCACATCCTTCTCTGACATCTCATCTTCTCTAAAGCTTCCGATTAAAAAAAAGTTATATAAAATACTGCTTCTCAAAATATGTGGTGAAGGACATTTCTAAAAATTTCCAAATTGTAGTGAACTAATACTTTTATAAAATACAATAAAAACAAACTATTAGAAGAATTAAAAGATCAATGTCATAGAAAATAAAAATCCAAAAAATTTTAAAGATTCTATAGACATGAAAATTATCTTGTCAAATTTCTGTAAATAATTTAAAATGCTTAATCTTAATTCCTGTACTTGTCTAGCTATGGACTGGTAATATAGAGTCCACACACTACACTTTGAGTAACATTGATACAAAGCAGAGACATTACTTTGCCAACAAAGGTCCATCTAGTCAAGGCTATGGTTTTTCCAGTGGTCATGTATGGATGTGAGAGTTGGACTATGAAGAAAGCTGAGCACCAAAGAATTGATGCTTTTGAACTGTAGTGTTGGAGAAGACTCTTGCAAGTCCCTTGGTCTGCAAGAAGATCCAACCAGTCCATTCTAAAGGAGATCAGCCCTGGGATTTCTTTGGAAGGAATGATGCTAAAGCTGAAACTCCAGTACTTTGGCCACATCATGCGACGAGTTGACTCATTGGAAAAGACTCTGATGCTGAGAGGGATTGGGGGCAGGAGGAAAAGGGGACGACAGAGGATGAGATGGCTGGATGGTATCACTGACGCTATGAATATGAGTTTGAGTGAACTCCGGGAGTTGGTGATGGACAGGGAGGCCTGGTGTGCTGCGATTCATGGGATTGCAAAGAGTCGGACATCACTGAGCGACTGAACTGAACTGAACTGAACTAATATAAAGCAAAGACCCTCTCCTTAAGGAGTTGAGAATGTTGTTAGGGTGAACATTATGAGAGTAAAAAATTGTATTACAATTTATACTTGTATTTTTATATAATACAAAATTGTATTATAATCTGTGCTATCCCAGACCACACCAGCCTGGAGTGACATAAAAGACATGCTCACTGTGAGACAGTAGAAAAATTTTATCTTTGTCTCTTCCCTGGTTACTGGTATAAGGCTCCTAAAACCCAAGTCATTTTCTGGGTGATAGAAGTGTCTTTTGTTCTACTGAGGCAACTCTAGGGGAAAAGAGGCTCCTGGCTGTCTCCTGGATGAAGGCTGGTCACCAGAAAGAGCAAGCCATGATTAGTAGCTTGCAATTTTCAGTAAAGGGGGAAGGGCTGATACTGGAGTTAATGGTCAGTCATAAGGTGACATATACCAACATCATGGGGATAGAAGCTCCTGTTCTCAGGACCATCTCAGATCTTCCCTTGTGTATCTTTTCATCTGGTGGTTCTGTATCTTTTATCATATCCTTTAATAAACTGGTTCAGTTCAGTTCAGTCGCTCAGTTGTGTCCGACTCTTTGTGACCCCATGAATTGCAGCACGCCAGGCCTCCCTGTCCATCACCAACTCCCGGAGCTTGCTCAAACTCATGTCCATCGAGTCAGCGAGGCAATCCAACCGTTTCATCCTCTGTCGTCCCCTTCTCCTCCTGCCTTCAATCTTTCCCAGCATCAGGGTCTTTTCCAATGAGTCAGTTCTTCGCATCAGGTGGTCAAAGTATTGGAGCTTCAGCATCAGTCCTTCCAATGAATATTCAGGACTGATTTCCTTTAGGATTGACTGGTTTGATCTCCTTAGAGTCCACGGGACTCTCAAGAGTCTTCTCCAACACCACACTTCAAAAGCATCAATTCTTTGGCTCTCAGCCTTCTTCACAGTCCAACTCTCACATCCATACCTGACCACTGGAAAAACCATAGCCTTGACTAGACAGACCTTAGTCGACAAAATAATGGTAAATGTAAGTAAATGTCTTCTTGAGTTCTGCGAGCCACTCTAACAAATTAATCAAACCTGAAGAGAGGGTCCTTGAATTTCTGATCTATAGCCAGTTGGTCAGGGCTTGTGACTGGCATCTGAAGTGTGTGTGTGTGTGTGTGTGTGTGTGGCAGGGGGCAGTCTTGTGGGACTGAGCTCACCTGTAGGATCTGACATATCTTCAGATAGATCCTATCAGAATTGAGTTAAATCTTAGGATAGCCAGCTGGTGGCACAGAGAATTTGCTTGGTCGGGGAAAATCTCCACATATCTGGTGCCAGAAGTGTGAGTGCAGTAGTAGTGAGAATAAAAGAGATACACAGGAGGAGGACTGAGGCTTTTCCTTCTCATCTTAAAGGTAAAGATGGGTACAACAATGATAGGGGAGTACATATCTACATACACAGAGATACAGAAAATGGTAATAGTTAAAAGAAGTAAGATGGTCAAAAATATATCAAAACAGCTGTATAAATTATAAAACATAAGTCATGATTCTTTCAGCTGCATGACTATAAGATTCACAGATTTCATGGGAAAAATGCCATTATCATGTTTAAATAATCACAGTATGGTCAGAGTGTCACACTCATCATTTCTCTGTGTTTGCTTGAGTTCCTTCTTGTGGAGTCTCCAGTTTCTCTCCACATCAAAACTCAACCACATTATTTCTTGGAACTCCCAGGAATAAAATCTCATTCATACTCACAGCTTTCAAGTGATCTTGTCCATACTTTTTCCATTATCTGGTGACCTGCTGCCAAGACTTTTGATGTAATGAAGTTGTCATTACTGCCAGAGTTTATCAAAGATACTGCTCTCCTCAACTTCTAAGTTTCAAATATGGGAAACAAAGGTTTGTCAATGGACCATTATGTTTAATGATTCATGAGAGGTGCCAGTAACCTTTTCAACTTCTTGGTTCCCAGTCCCATGTATTCGGACAATGAAAGAAATAGCATTATATGTACTATTGGGTGACTCGGAGTGATTCCACATCTGTAGCAGCATCCCAGCCTCGCAAGGTGTAGGTTTCCTAGGTGGTACTGTAACTGAGTCTTCAGTAACCTTTCCAACGATCTATGAGACCTGCACCTTCGGTGATGGTATACATAACACCAGTGAATCTCGTGGACTTTAACCCAATCAGCAGCAACACACTTTGAGCCCCTGGTAAAGTACCATACTTTGAGGTGACTAGCCATAACCTTAGGGAAGGTTGATTGCATTAGACCTCTTCCTTTATGGATGGGGTAGCAACTTCCCTCACTAAAGCAGAAACTGTTTCTGGATTCACTCTCTCTCTCACCCTGCTGGTACAATACTTTTGCAATAGAGACTAAGGCCTTTTAGCATGCATTCTACTTGAGACATGAAAGTTCTCATTCTCGAGGCCCATTCGGAAGAATTCTTAGCCATTTTGTCTTTTAAAAGCTTTGGTAGTCTGGTAAAGCTCATGAACCCATTCTCAGAGTAGTATTTTTAAGTACAACATATAAAATACATAAGATTATTAAGGAAACCAGGATTATATAATATATTGTTCCATCTTCCAGCCACTTAGGATTCTGTGGACCCCAAATTAAGAGGCTAATCTAGTTACCAATTTTCTACTTTCATGTTTTCCAAGTCCATAACAACAACTCAAACCATTAGATTCTGCCAGTGAATTGTATAGCTAAGAGGCTGGTAAACTCCTGCTTTTTTATAAAAAAAGTTTTATTGAAATACATATCCTTGGAGAAGACTCTTGAGAGTCCCTTGGACTGCAAGGAGATCCAACCAGTCCATTCTGAAGGAGATCAGCCCTGGGATTTCTTTGGAAGGAATGATGCTAAAGCTGAAGCTCCAGTACTTTGGCCACCTCATGCGAAGAGTTGACTCATTGGAAAAGACCCTGATGCTGGGAGGGATTGAGGGCAGGAGGAGAAGGGGACGGCAGAGGATGATATGGCTGGATGGCATCACTGACTCGATGGACGTGAGTCTGAGTGAACTCCAGGAGTTGGTGATGGACAGGGAGGCCTGGCGTGCTGCGATTCATGGGGTCGCAGAGTTGGACACGACTGGGTGACTGAACTGAACTGAACTGATGGTCATTTTTGCACTACAGGGGTAAAGTTAAGTAGTTGCAACAAGATCATATGTGGCCTAAAAGCTGAAAATATTTACTACCTAGCTGTTTAGAGAAAAAGTTTGCCAACCACTGGTATAGATCCTGGCCTAAAGGCCAAGTAAGCAAAGTGGACCTGAAGTTGTACTCCTTGAAGTTCTGCACACTGGGAGGACTTTACTTCTCCACTGTTCTTCTGGGATAGCTCTCAGGGCTATAATGCTGGAACAATTCACTTCTGGCTGTTGCAGGCATATTACGCAGAGCCAGTTTTAAATAAGCCTTGAACTTCCCATGAGGTTGTAGGTATTGCAAAAATAGCTATGAAGTAGGAGTAGATATGCTGGGACTTGTAACTTCAATATCTACTCATGCCACATTCTGAATATATACTCAATAGCTTCCATTGAAGAGGAAATGCTTCAGGGTACATCTAAGGTTATAGCTAGGCAGCTGACTCTTAGCATTCAATTCATGATGGGCAGTTTGGGTTATAATTAGTCACTCGAAAATCTGTGTTAGAAATTCAACCAGAAACTAAAAACAACCAGAAACTAGAAGCAAGACATGGACTGGTTTTAAAGGAGAAAATTCACTTGCTTAAGGGAATATCAGTTTGTTTAAGAACTCCAGGGACTCCTTGCTGTGATTCTTGGGTATGGACTTTCCATAAGCTATTATAACATCCCAGTCTGCCACAAATGTTTCTGGTACCATTGGGTTTAATGGGTTATAGTGGCCAAGTGGTATAACCACTCCTTGGATTAGGTGGAGCACCATCTCTTGCTCTGTGTTCTCTCAAAGATGGAAGATTACAGCATTGTAGGCCAGTAAATGGAAAGAAGCAACCAGTCAAACATGATCTATGTTATCTACAAAATCCATTGAAATTCTTTAAATGCTGCTGCTGCTGCTGCTGCTAAGTCGCTTTAGTCGTGTCCGACTCTGTGCAACCCCATAGACGGCAGCCCACCAGGCTCCCCTGTCCCTGGTATTCTCCAGGCAAGAACACTGGAGTGGGTTGCCATTTCCTTCTCCAATGCATGAAAGTGAAAAGTGAAAGTGAAGTCACTCAGTCATGTCCGACTAGTAGCGACCCCACGAACTGCAGCCTACCAGGCTCCTCTGTCCATGGAATTTTCCAGGCAAGAGTACTGGAGTGGAGCGCCATTGCCTTCTCTGATTCTTTAAATAATAGGGAGTCAAAGATGCAACCACTTTTTATTTACTTTGGAAGGGATATTCAGTATGTCCCAAATCCTGGATGTACTTGCCCCCCTCCCACCAAAATTTTACTAATGTGTCAGGAAAACCTTGTATTTTGGGGAGAACTGTTGCCCATTTTCTAGCATCTGAGGTACCTGTTAATTTTTGCTTTCTGTGTTTAGTCAATATGATGTTATCAGTGGTAGACTAGCATAATGATAGGGGCTTCCCTAGTGGCTCACCGGTAAAGAAACTGCCTGAAATGTAGGAGACTCAGGTTTTATCCCTGGGTTGGGAAGATCCCCTGGAGGAGAGCATGGCAACCCACTCCAGTACCCTTGCCTGCTGCTGCTGCTGCTAAGTCGCTTCAGTCATGTCCGACTCTGTGCGACCCCAGAGATGGCAGCCCACCAGGCTCCCCTGTCCCTGGGATTCTCCCAGAATCCCATAGACACAAGAGCCTGGCAGGCTGCAGTCCCTAGGGTCACACAGAGTCAGACACATCTGAAGTGATGCAGCAGCAGCACAATGATGTGCTGTGGGATGGTGTTCCCTGCAAATTAGTAGCACATGGTGAAGAATTGACATAATCTGTGGAATTCTGCTTCTGCTATTCTCTGTTGCTAACCTTGCCTCTATTTAAAATTTTGCTATTTTGTATGTCACGGGTTTTTGCATTAGTTTTAGTTTTGTAAAATATTGCATTAAAATATCATTTATCTTGGTTACTGATTTTGGGGGAAGTCCCTTAAATTTTGTGCCAGAGGCAACTGCTTCACTCACCTCACCCTAATCTTTGTCCTGATTGATATATAGAGAAAGTGCTTTCATTAGATCAATAGCTACTTGCCAGCTGTTTACAAGATCACATCTGGAACAGTAGCCAGATTTAGAGTTAACATACAATTAATGATAATTTAAGGTCACTTTCAGATTCACCTGACTTTTAAAGTAGCCAAATATGAATTAAATCATCACTTCTATATCTCCTATGTTGATCTGAAAGTCACTCAGTCGTGTCTGATTCTTTGCAAGCCCGTGAACTGTAGCCCCCAGTGTCCTCTGTCCATGGAATTCTGCAGGCAAGAATACTGGAGTGGGTAGCCATTCCTTTCTCCAGGGAATCTTCCCAATCCAGGGATCAAACCCAGGTCTCCAGCCTTGCAGGTGGATTCTTTACCATCTGAGCTACTATGGTAACATTTATCTCTACTATTCTACCAGGGAGGCAATATTGCTTCCTTGTTAGGGAGGTGGAGTTCCAAGAGTCTATACTTGGCCTTTTCTTCCATAATAGTCTCAAAAGTCCTATCTCTGTGGCTCAAGAAGTCCAGTGGGAATTCTGTCATTTGCTGAGGATATGCATTTCATTTATACCTTTAGGAACTGGGAATATTTTCATTGAATTGGGCTTGGTGATTTCATTGGGCCTATGGTGAGAGACTGCCTAGGGTCAAAACTGTACTTATATGCTGTCAATCCTTATCCTAAAAGTCAATGGCTGGCGGCCATAGTGTTCTGACTGTCCAGAAAATAGTGTTAACTCAAAATTAGAATCTACTGTTCTCCAAAATGTGGATATTCCCCTTCTGTAGGGAAAATGGCTTCAGTGTCACTGGGGAGAAAATGAGGAGGAAAATGTATACATACTTGTGGTATTCTTCTTTAAGGGTACCTGGACTCCTTTTCATCTATGAGATCCTAAATCTATAAACGGACTCAGATATGGTAATGGGGTGAAAGGTCGTGAGTCTCTACTGTGGTAGATCAAACCATGTTTCCCTTCACTAAACCAGGAATTTTGTTAGTTGCTCAGTGGGCTGCACATCTCTATGTCCCTAGGGTACCTGGTCAGTTATATAATGCCAAAGGACCAGTGAACTACAATTTCTGATTACCCATACAGGCTCTGCTACCTATCGTAGTAGCTCCCCCCACCACACCATATTATCCTCATTGAGACCAACAAGCTGGTTTTGACTGTAGTATGTCATACTAGCTTCCCCACATAGAAAGGACCATAGATAAAGCTGTTTTAAAATATGAGTCCTTGAGTATTGAATGGTAATTGCAGAGGGAGCATTGGAGCTGGAAAATCATCATTTTTCAACCATCATAGTAAAGATTGATTTAAGCAGGAATCATCAATTGATGCTAAACTGAAGGGAAATTCTTGATGAGGATCAGAATACTTACATTGTTCTTAAAATGTCTCTCCACAGACTACTTATTAGTTGTTAGAGAAAAAAATATTAAGTGTAAAGCAGAAAAATCAGAAAACAACCTGATTGGATGATCAAAATTTACATCAGTCAGATAAACATCTTATGTCTCTCAATATTAAACCCTATGAATGACACAACAGCAAGTATGTAGTTTTCTAGCCGAGAATATATAACATGGGGCTAAATATGAGGAAATACTAGACAAACTCCAAATGAGGAATAGCCTATTAAAACAAAAGGAATGAAGGCTTTATTCTTCAAAAAATCTCAGTGTCATAAAAGAAAGACTGTGTGCATGCTCCAAACTAAAGAGATGCGACAAATAAATCTATATCTGATCTTAGACCGGATCCTGTGCTAAAGGATAATAAAGTGCTGTAAAGGATATTACTGGTCAATTGACAAAATTGTACTATGGAGGTTGGATCATATATATATACACATATATATATACATATATATATGACAGAATTTCCCATTTTAATACTCTACTTCAGTGTGGGTAAGTGATATACACATTAATACATAAAAAGACAAGGATCCTGTCTTACACAGAAGTTTTTTGCTGGTTTGTGAAAGAAAGTGAAATCGCGCAGTTGTGTCCCACTCTTTTTGACCCTATGCACTATAGCCCACCTGGCTCCTCTGTCCATGGGAATTCTCCAGGCAAGAATACTGGAGTGGGTTGCCATTTCCTTCTCCAGGGGATTTTCCTGACCTAGGGATCGAACCTGAGTCTCCCACATTTCAGGCAGACTCTTTACCATCTGAGCCACCAGGGAAGCCCAAATGCATGTGATAATCTGTGATTCTGTTACCTATTCAATTCCTAGAAAGCTGCACAAGTTGATCTAACAACATTTGGTGCAAAGGAGGAGGAAGTAGTGGAGATTAAAAACTCAGATCTAGATGACTTCAAGAATGATGAAATGAGGAACTCTGAAAAGCCTCCCTTCCGGAAAAGCAATGAAAACACTAGCCAAAAATTGCCAAAAGTAACTTTTCCAGTATTCCAGAAAATAACTGAAAGCTTACAAAAATCCAGAGAGCATTTCTTCAAGAAAATTTGATAAGAACACTAAGCTTTGTGTTATTAGAAAGTCCCTCTGTTTCCATGCTCCCTCCCCAGTCCTGTGGTAGCCTTAAAAATCAACAGCCCACAACCACAGTGAAAACCAGCAACTAAGCAGCCACTGGAGGGATCAGAAGGACAAAGAATGTGAACTTTACACTTCCTGATTTCAAAACTTACTATTAAACTACTTTAATGAAGGCAGTGTGATACTGGCCTAAAGACATATAGATCAATGGAGTAAGAAAGAAAGTCCATAAATAAACCCTCACTTCTAAGGTCAATTGATTTTCAACAAGGGTACCATGACCATTCTATGGGGAAAGAATAGTCTTTTCAACAAAAGGTACTGAGATAAATGTATATTTGCATACAAAAGAGGGAAGTTACCTCACACCATATCAGTTCAGTCCAGTCGCTCTGTTGTGTCTGACTCTTTGCGACCTCATGAATTACAGCATGCCAGGCCTCCCTGTCCATCACCAACTCCCAGAGTTCACCCAAACTCACGTCCATTGAGTCAGTGATGCCATCCAACCATCTCATCCTCTGTCGTCCCCTTCTCCTCCTGCCTCCAATCCCTCCCAGCATCAGAGTCTTTTCCAATGAGTCAACTCTTCGCATGAGGTGGCCAACGTACTGGAGTTTCAGCTTTAGCATCATTCCTTCCAAAGAACACCCAGGACTGATCTCCTTCAGAATGGACTGGTTGGATCTCCTTGCAGTCCAAGGGACTCTCAAGAGTCTTCTCCAACACCACACTTCAAAAGCATCAATTCTTCAGCACTGAGCTTTCTTCACAGTCCAACTCTCACATCCATACATGACTACTGGAAAAACCATAGCCTTGACTAGACGGACCTTTGTTGGCAAAGTAATGTCTGCTTTTGAATATGCTATCTAGGTTGGTCATAACTTTCCTTCCAAGGAGTAAGCGTTTTTTAATTTCATGGCTGCAGTCACCATCTGCAGTGATTTTGGAGCCCCCCCAAAATAAAGTCTGACACTGTTTCCACTGTTTCCCCATCTATTTCCCATGAAGTGATGGGACCAGATGCCATGATCTTCGTTTTCTGAATGTTGAGCTTTAAGACAACTTTTTCACTCTCCTCTTTCACTTTCATCAAGTGGCTCTTTAGTTCCTCTTCACTTTCTGCCATAAGGGTGGTGTCATCTGCATATTTGAGGTTATTGATATTTCTCCCGGCAATCTTGATTCCAGCTTGTGCTTCTTCCAGCCCAGTGTTTCTCATGATGTACTCTGCATATAAGTTAAATAAGCAGGGTGACAATATACAGCCTTGACGTACACCTTTTCCTATTTGGAACCAGTCTGTTGTTCCATGTCCAGTTCCAACTGTTGCTTCCTGACCTATATATAGGTTTCTCAAGAGGCAGGTCAGGTGGTCTGGTATTCCCACCTCTTTCAGAATTTTCCACAGTTTATTGTGATCCACACAATCAAAGACTTTGGCATAGTCAGTAAAGCAGAAATAGATGTTTTTCTGGAACTCTCTTGCTTTTTCCATGATCCAGCGGATGTTGGCAAATTGATCTCTGGTTCCTCTGCCTTTTCTAAAACCAGCTTGAACATCTGGAAGTTCATTGTTCACGTATTGCTGAAGCCTGGCTTGGAGAATTTTGAGCATTACTTTACTAGCGTGTGAGATGAGTGCAATTGTGTGGTAGTTTGCGCATTCTTTGGCATTGCCTTTCTTTGGGGTTGGAATGAAAACTGACCTTTTCCAGGCCTGTGGCCACTGCTGAGTTTTCCAAATTTGCTGGCATATTGAGTGTAGCACTTTCACAGCATCATCTTTCAGGATTTGAAATAGCTCAACTGGAATTCCATCACCTCCACTAGTTTTGTTCATAGTGATGCTTTCTAAGGCCCACTTGATTTCATACTCCAGGATGTCTGGCTCTAGATGAGTGATCACACCATTGTGAATATCTTGGTCGTGAAGATCCTTTTTGTACAGTTCTTCTATGTATTTTTTGCCACCTCTTCTTAATATCTTCTGCTTCTGTTAGGTCCATACCATTTCTATCCTTCATCGAGCCCATCTTTGCATGAAATGTTCCCTTGGTATCTCTAATTTTCTTGAAGAGATCTCTAGTCTTTCCCAATCTGTTCTTTTCCTCTTTTCTTTGCATTGATCTCTGAAGAAGGCTTTCTTATCTCTTCTTGCTATTCTTTGGAACTCTGCATTCAGATGCTTATATCTTTCCTTTTCTCCTTTGCTTTTTGCCTCTCTTCTTTTCACAGCTATTTGTAAGGCCTCCCCAGATAGCCATTTTGCTTTCTTGCATTTCTTTTCCGTGGGGATGGTTTTGATCCCTGTCTCCTGTACAATGTCACGAACCTCTGTCCATAGTTCATCAGGCACTCTATCTATCAGATCTAGTCCCTTAAATTTATTTCTCACTTCCACTGTATAATCATAAGGGATTTGATTTAGGTCATACTTGAATGGTCTGGGATTTGATTTAGGTCATACTTGAATGGTCTAATGGTTTTCCCTACTTTCTTCAATTTAAGTCTGAATTTGACAATAAGGATTTCATGATCTGAGCCACAGTCAGCTCCTGGTCTTGTTTTTGCTGACTGTATAGAGCTTCTCCATCTTTGGCTGCAAAGAACATAATCAGTCTGATTTTGGGGTTGACCATCTGGTGATGTCCATGTGTAGAGTCTTCTCTTGTGTTGTTGGAAGAGGGTTTTTGCTATGACCAGTGCGTCCAAGGAGCGGTGGCTGCATGGGCGCAGGAGGGCCGAGAGGAGCTACTCCACGTTCATGGTCAGAAGGGGCGGCCGAGTGGAGATACCGCCTGTCCAAGGTAAGGAGCAGCGGCTGCGGTTTCCTGGAGCAGCCGTGAAGAGATACCCCACATCCAAGGTAAGAGAAACCCAAGTAAGACAGTAGATGTTGCGAGAGGGCATCAGAGGGCAGACACACAAACAATAATCACAGAAAACTAGTCAATCTAATTACGTGGACCACAGCCTTGTCTAACTCAATGAAACTAAGCCATGCCATGTGGGGCCACCCAAGACGGGTGGGTCATGGTGGAGAGGTCTGACAGAGTGTGGTCTACTGGAGAAGGGAAAGGCAAACCACTTCAGTATTCTTGCCTTGAGAACCCCATGAACAGTATGTAAAGGCAAAATGATAGGATACTGAAAGGGGAACTCCCCAGGTTGGTAGGTGCCCAATATGCTACTGGAGATCGGTGGAGAAATAACTCCAGAAAGAATGAAGGGATGGAGCCAAAGCAAAAACAATACCCAGTTGTGGATGTGATTGGTGATAGAAGCAAGATCCGATGCTGTAAAGAGCAATATTGTATGGGAACCTGGAATGTTAGGTCCATGAATCAAGGCAAATTGGAAGAGTCAAACAGGAGATGGCAAGAGTGAATGTCGACATTCTAGGAATCAGCAAACTAAAATGGAGTGGAATGGGTGAATTTAACTCAGATGACCATTATATCTACTACTGTGGGCAGGAATTCCTTAGAAAAAATGGAATAGCCATCATGGTCAACAAAAGAGTCTGAAATGCAGTACTTGGATGCAATCTCAGAAATGACAGAATGATCTCTGTTTGTTTCCAAGGCAAACCATTCAATATCACAGTAATCCAAGTCTATGCCCCAACCAGTAACGCTGAAGAAGCTGAAATTGAATGGTTCTATGAAGACCTCCAAGACCTTTTAGAACTAACACCCCAAAAAGATATCTTTTTCATTAGAGGGGACTGGAATGCAAAAGTAGGAAGTCAAGAAACACCTGGGGTAACAGGCAAATTTGGCCTTGGAATATGGAATGAAGCAGGGCAAAGGCTAATAGAGTTTTGCCAAAAGAACACATTGGTGACACCATATACTAAAAATTAATTTTAAATGGGTCAAAGAGCTAACACTATCAAACTTTAAGAAGGAAAATAGGTGTAAATCTTCATGATCTAGATTAGAGAATCTAGGCACTTTTTAGATAAGACACCAAAAGCACAAGCAACCAAAATAAAAAAACAGGTAATTCCATGAATATTAAAACTTTTATACTTCAAAGGGTGCCATCAAGAAAGTGGTGAAACACTCCACAGAATGGGAGAAAACATTTGCAGATCACATATATGATATGTCTTACATACAAAATATATAAAGAACTCTTACAGCTCAAGAATAAAAAGGCATTCCAATTAGAAAATGGGCAATGAGATTTCCCTGGCAGTCCAGTGGTTAAGACTCTTCTTTGGCTTCCCTTGTAGTTCAGTCAGTAAAGAATCTGCCTGCAGTGCAGGAGACCTGGGTTCGATCCCTGGGTTGGGAAGATCCCCTGGAGAAGGAAATGGCAACCCACTCCAGTATCCTTGTCTAGAAAATCTCATGTACAGAGGAGCCTGGTGGGCTGCAGTCCATGGGGTCGCAAAGAGTTGGGCACGACTGAGTGACTAACACTTACTTACTTTGCAATGCAAGGGGTATAGGTTCAACCCCTCGTCGGGGAACTAAGGTCCCACATGCTATGGGGTGTGACTAAATTTTTTTTTTAAAAGAGAATGGGCAATGAATTTGAATATGCACTTTCCCAAAGATGACACACAATTGGTTCAAAAGCACATGAAAAGATGCTCAAAATAATTAGTCATTAAGGAAATGCAAATCAAAACATGATGAGATACCATTTCATACCCACTAGGGCAGCTATAATGGCTAGGGTATTATATAAATGTATAAAGGCAGACAATATTAAATGTTGGTGAAAGGAGAACACTGACCCATGCTACTGATAGTATAAGGTGGTGCAGTCACTATGGAATACAGACTGGCAATTCCTTTAGTGGTTGAACATAGAGTTATCATACATTCAAGGAACTCCACTCCTAGGTATGTATCCAAGGGAAATGAAAACTGATATCCACACAAAAACTAGTATACAAATGTTCATAGAAGCATTATTCATAATAGCCCCAAAGTGGAAAGGACTCAAAAGTCCACCAGCTGGTAAATGAATAAGTAAATATGGTATATACAGACAATGGAATAGTATTTGGCAAGTAAAAGTAATGAAGCACTCAGTAACATGGATGGACCTAGAAATTATCATACTAAGTGAAGTATGTCAAAGATAAATATCACATGATAGCATTCATATGTGGAATCTAATTTTAAAACATGATACAAATGAACTTATTTACAAAAGAGAAACAAGATTACAGATATAAAAAACAAATCTATGGTTACCAAAAGTGAAATGTGGCAGGCCAGGGGAGGAATAAATCGGGAGCCTGGGATTAACATATACACACTACTACATGTTGTTGTTTAGTCACTCAGTTGTGTCCAACTCTTGTGCAACCCCATGGACTGTAGCCTGCCAGGCTCCTCTGATCATGGGATTTCCCAGGCAGGAATACTGGAGTGGGGTGCCATTTCTTTCTCCAGGGGATCTTCCCAACCCAGGGGTCAAACTCACATCTTCTGCATTGGCAGGCAGATTCTTTACCACTGAGCCACCAGGGAAGCCTCACTACTATATAAGATAAACAAACAAGGACCTACTGTATAGCACAGGGAATTCTACTCAATATTCTGTGATAATCTATATGAGAAAAGAATCTGAAAAATAATGAATATATGTATATGTATAGTTGAATCACTTCGCTGTACATCTGAAACTAACACATTGGATTAACCATAATCCAATAAAAATTTTAAAAAGCAATCAAGCACTGATACCTGCTACATCACTGATGCACCTTGAAAACATGCTTCATAAAAACACCCAGTCAGAAAGACCATGTATTGTTTGATTCCTTTCATATGAGATGTCCAGAATAGGAAAATCCATAAAGGCAGTAAGTACATTAGTGGTTGTCATTGGCTGGTGGGAAGGAGGAGAGCGGAGTGACTGCTACTGAGCGTGGGGTTTCTTTCTGGGGTGATGAAAATTTTCTGGATTTAGGGAGTAGTGAGGATTGCACAACCTTTTAAATATACTAAAAACCACTGAATTGCATACTTTAAAGTTGTGACGTTTTTGGTATGTAAATTAAATCTCAGTGAAAATATCAGACCTTTGAAACTGCTTGGTACTTCTTTGCAAACAAATATAATGATCTAGAATTCCACTTATCAAGTTAGGGGCTGAGATGTAAATGCAACTCACTTGTTTGGATTCCCGGCATGAGGCAAAAAAAGCTATGTCCTGTTGTGTCTTAAAAGTATACTCTTTCCTACAAATGAAATTCAAATGGATTGTTGAGAATATGCTTAAATATTGCTTCCAACTTTGCCATTCCTCTTCTCACATAAGAAAACTACATAACTCTCTTCAAAACAATTTTGTATGTGTAAGATATGTTTTAAAATAGCAAATTTCAAAAATGGAAAAACCTCTTTACTAGGAGCTGCAATTACTTAAAAATTGTCAAGTACCTACATATTTGAGAATTTTCATTGCATGTTAAAGGCTGATTCATCATAAAGAAAATGGAAACAGAAGAGTGAATAGTACAGAAAGAAAAGACAACAGGAGCTTCCTACATGGAGTCATGGTTTCTTAGGTAATCATGTTCTGATTTTACAAAAACCATTACAGGATCTTAGGCTTTTGGGGTGAAAAAAGGGCAGCATGTTACATTATCCATCTTTCTTCCTTCAAGTTTTGATTAGTGTAGACAAAGAAGTAGGTGGAAAGCCGATTGACATTATGGAGAAATACAAACACCCCTCTAGTGAAAACTGTGCTTTCACCTTTAAAACATTATCATATAGTAGAGTGGTAATAAAAAGTTTCTGGAAGACCATTCCTTTGGGAGCATCTATATGCTCTCAAAGCAGGAAACATAAATCAAACACCTTAATCAGTTCATTTTGCTCTAGCCTACTGCTTGAATTAACCCACTACAGAGGTTCAGCAGGAAGACTCTGAACACACTCCATCTGAGACAACCATAGTGAGGGAAGGCTAACAAAATGCTGAGAAACAGAGAAGTCTATTGGTAAGAAAACCCAAATATTTGGAAGATAAATAATAACAAATTTTGGTAAAGACATGAAGAAATTGGAAACCATACATTGTTGGTTGGAATATAAAAGGTTTAGTTCATTAGAAAACAGTTTGGTAGTTTCTAAAGAAACTGAACAAAGTAACCATATGATTCAGCAATACCACTCCTAAAGATACTGAAAATATCCAAGTGAATTGAAAACATACATCCACACAAAAACTTGTATACAAATGTTCCCAGCAACACTATTCATGAAAGCTAAAAAGTGGAAACGATACAAATGCCCATCAACTGACTAAAGGATAAACAAATGTTGTATATTCATAAAATGGAGTATTCAGTTCAGTCGCTCAGTCGTGTCCGACTCTTTGCGACCCCATGAATCGCAGCATGCCAGGCCTCCCTGTCTATCACCATCTCCCAGAGTTCACTCAGACTCACGTCCATCAAGTCCGTGATGCCATCCAGCCATCTCATCCTCCAGTGTTCCCTTCTCCTCCTGCCCCCAATCCCTCCCAGCATCAGAGTCTTTTCCAGTGAGTCACCTCTTCGCATGAGGTGGCCAAAGTATTGGAGTTTCAGCTTTAGCATCATTCCTTCCAAGGAAATCCCAGGGTTGATCTCCTTCAGAATGGACTGGTTGGATCTCCTTGCAGTCCAAGGGACTTGCAAGAGTCTTCTCCAGCACCACAGTTCAAAAGCATCAATTCTTCGGTGCTCAGCCTTCTTCACAGTCTAACTCTCACATCCATACATGACCACTGGAAAAACCATAGCCTTGACTAGACAGACCTTTGTTGGCAAAGTAATGTCTCTGCTTTTGAATATACTGTCTAGGTTGGTCATAACTTTTCTTCCAAGGAGTAAGCGTCTTTTAATTTCATGGCTGCAGTCACCATGTGCAGTGATTTTGGAGCCCCCCAAAATAAAGTCTGCCACTGTTTCCACTGTTTCCCCATCTATTTCCCATGAAGTGATGGGACCAGATGCCATGATCTTCGTTTTCTGAATGTTGAGCTTTAAGACAACTTTTTCACTCTCCTCTTTCACTTTCATCAAGAGGCTTTTTAGCTCCTCTTCACTTTCTGCCATAAGGGTGGTGTCATCTGCATGTCTGAGGTTATTGATATTTCTCCTGGAAATCTTGATTCCAGCTTGTGTTTCTTCCAGTCCAGCGTTTCTCATGATGTACTCTGCATATAAGTTAAATAAGCAGGGTGACAATATACAGCCTTGACGTACTCCTTTTCCTATTTGGAACCAGTCTGTTGTTCCATGTCCAGTTCTAACTGTTGCTTCTTGACCTGCATACAGGTTTCTCAAGAGGCAGGTCAGGTGGTCTGGTATTCCCATCTCTTTCAGAATTTTCCACAGTTTATTGTGATCCACACAATCAAAGGCTTTGGCATAGTCAATAAAGCAGAAATAGATGTTTTTCTGGAACTCTCTTGCTTTTTCCATGATCCAGCGGATGTTGGCAATTTGATCTCTGGTTCCTCTGCCTTTTCTAAAACCAGCTTGAACATCAGGAAGTTCATGGTTCACGTATTGCTGAAGTCTGGCTTGGAGAATTTTGAGCATTACTTTACTAGCGTGTGAGATGAG
>NW_024070207.1:38663329-38774906 GCF_014754425.2 Oryx dammah | reverse complement strand
TAGCTCAACTGGAATTCCATCACCTCCACTATCTTTGTTCATAGTGATGCTTTCTAAGGTCCACCTGACTTCACATTCCAAGATGTCTGGCTCTAGATGAGTGATCACATCATCATGATTATATAAGATCTTTTTTGTACAGTTATTCCGTGTATTCTTGCCACCTCTTCTTAATATCTTCTGCTTCTGTTAGGTCCATTTCTGTCCTTTATCGAGCCCATCTTTGCATGAAATGTTCCCTTGGTATCTCTAATTTTCTTAAAGAGATCTCTAGTCTTCCCCATTCTGTTGTTTTCCTCGATTTCTTTGCATTGATTGCTGAAGAAGGCTTTCTTATCTCTTCTTGCTATTCTTTGGAACTCTGCATTCAGATGCTTATATCTTTCCTTTTCTCCTTTGCTTTTCACTTCTCTTCTTTTCACAGCTATTTGTAAGGCCTCCCCAGATAGCCATTTTGCTTTTTTGCATTTCTTTTCCATGGGGATGATCTTGATCCCTGTCTCCTGTACAATGTCACGAACCTGATTCCATAGTTCATCAGGCACTCTATCTATCAGATCTAGTCCCTTAAATCTATTTCTCACTTCCACTGTATAATCATAAGGGATTTGATTTAGGTCATACCTGAATGGTCTAGCAGTTTTCCCTACTTTCTTCAATTTAAGTCTGAATTTGGCAATAAGGATTTCATGATCTAAGCCACAGTCAGCTCCTGGTCTTGTTTTTGTTTACTGTATAGAGCTTCTCCATCTTTGGCTGCAGAGAATATAATCAATCTGATTTCAGTGTTGACCATTTGGTGATGTCCGTGTGTAGAGTCTTCTCTTGTGTTGTTGGAAGATGGTCTTTGCTATGACCAGTGCATTTTCTTGGCAAAACTCTATTAGCCTTTGCCTTGCTTCATTCCATACTCCAAGGCCAAATTTGCCTGTTACTCCAGGTGTTTCTTGACTTCCTACTTTTGCATTCCAGTGCCCTCTAATGAAAAGGATATCTTTTTTGGGTGTTAGTTCTAAAAGATCTTGTAGGTCTTCATAAAATGGTTCAACTTCAGTTTCTTCAGCGTTACTGGTTGGGGCATAGACTTGGATTACCGTGATATTGAATGGTTTGCCTTGGAAACAGAGATCATTCTGTCGTTTTTGAGATTCCATCCAAGTACTGCATTTCGGACTCTTTTGTTGACCATGATGGCTACTCCATTTCTTCTGAGGGATTCCTGCCCACAGTAGTAGATATAATGGTTATCTGGGTTAAATTCACCCATTCCAGTCCATTTTAGTTTGCTGATTCCTAGAATGTCGACGTTCACTCTTGCCATCTCCTGTTTGACCACTTCCAATTTGCCTTGATTCATGGACCTAACATTCCAGGTTCCTATGCAATATTGCTCTTTACAGCATCGGATCTTGCTTCTATCACCAGTCACATCCACAACTGAGTATTGTTTTTGCTTTGGCTCCATCCCTTCATTCTTTCTGGAGTTATTTCTCCACTGATCTCCAGTAGCATATTGGGCACCTAATGACCTGGGGAGTTCCTCTTTCGTTGTCCTATCGTTTTGCCTTTTCATACTGTTCATGGGGTTCTCAAGGCAAGAATACTAAAGTGGCTTGCCATTCCCTTCTCCAGTGGACCACATTCTGTCAGACCTCTCCACCATGACTCGCCCGTCTTGGGTTGCCCCGCAGGCATGGCTTGGTTTCATTGAGTTAGACGAGGCTGTGGTCCTAGTGTGGTTAGATTGACTAGTTTTCTGTGAGTATGGTTTCAGTATGTCTGCCCTCTGATGCCCTCTTGCAACACCTACCATCTTACTTGGCTTTCTCTTACCTTGGGCGTGGGGTATCTCTTCATGGCTGTTCCAGCAAAGCACAGCCGCTACTCCTTACCTTGGACGAGGGGTATCTCCTTACTGCCACCATTCCTGACCTTATTCAGTCATAAAAAAGAATGAAATCCTTATTTAACATGGAGGAAACTAGAAAGCATTATGCTAAGTGAAAGAAACCAGACACAAAAGGATAAATATCACATGATTCCCCTTATGTGAAATGTCCAGAATAGGCAAATATATAGAGACAGAAAGTAGAATAGTGGTTGCCAAAGGCTGGGGGGTAGTAGAGAATGGGGAATGACTACATAGGTATAGGGTTTCTTTTTTGGGTAGATGAAAATATTCTGGAATTAGAGAATGGTGATGGTTGCATGTTGTTGTTCAGTCAGTAAGTCGTGTCCAACTCTTTGCACTCCATAGACTGCAGCACACCAGGCTTCTCTGTCCTCCACTATCACCTGAAGTTTGCTCAAATTCATGTCCATAGAGTCGGTGATGCTATCTAACAATCTCATCCTTTGCTACCCTCTTCTCCTTTTGCCTTCAATCTTTCCCAGCATCAGGGTCCTTTCTAATGAGTCAGCTCTGAGCATCAGGTGGCCAAAGTATTGGAATTTCAGCTTCAGCATCAGTCCTTCCCATAAATATTCAGGGTTGATTTTCTTTAGGATTAACTGGTTTGATCTCCTGGTAGTCCAAGGGATTGTCAAGAGTCTTCTCCAGCACCACAGTTTGAAAGCATCAGTTCTTCAGCTCTCCGCTTTCTTTATGGTCCAACTCTTACATCTGTACATGACTCCTGGAAAAAACATAGCTTTGACTAGACAGAAATTTGTAGGCAAAGTGATGTCTCTGCCATTTAATATGTTGTCTAGGTTTGTCATAGCTTTTCTTCCAAGGAACAAGTGTCTTTTAATTTCATGGCAGCAGTCACCGTCCACAATCATTTTGGAGCCCAAGAAAATAAAGTCTCACTGTTTCCATTTTTTCTTCTTTTATTTGCCATAAAGTGATGGGACCAAATGCCATGATCTTAGTTTTTTGAATGTTGAGTTTCAAGCCAGCTTTTTCATGCTCCTCTTTCACCCTCATCAAGAAGCTCTTTAGTTCCTCTTTACTTTCTGCCATTAAAGTGGTATCATCTGCATATCTGAGGTTTGATATTTCTCCCGTCGAGTACTAACCAAGTTCTGAGATCAGAGAAAATCAGGTACATTCAAGGTAGTGTGACTGTAGGACTGTTACATAGGCTTGTAAATATACTAAAAGACATTGAATTGAAAGAATACATAGAAACAAAAACTTGTACACTGATTTTCATAACAGCATTATTTATAGTAGCCAAGAAGTGAAAACAACTCAAATGTCCATCCACTAATGAATGGATAAACAAAATGTGGTATGTTAATACAACTAGCTATCATTAATTTAAAAACAAAACTATAAAACTCTAGATAAAAGAAAGCAGACACAAATAAGTGGAGAAATATCCATGGAGATATCCCATGTCCATGGATCAGAAGTATTAGTATCATTAAAAGGTTCATATTGCCCAAAGCTATCTACAGGTTCAATGCAATCTCTATCAAAACCCAATGGTATTTTTTAGAAAAATAGAAAAACAATCATAAAATTCATATGGAACCACACACACACAAAAAACAAATAAAGAAATTCTGTGCAAGGAGAACAAAGTCAGGGCCATCCCATATCCTGATTTCAAAATATATTACAAAGATACAGTAAACAAAACAGTATGGCACTGGCATAAAAACAGCCACATAGACCAAAGGCACAGCCTAGAGAGCCCAGAAATAAACCAACACAAATATAGCCAACTGATCTTCAATAAGACTGTCAAGACCATTGGATGGGGAAAGGACAGTCCTTCAACAAACAGTGCTGGGAAAACTTGATGTCCACATGCAAAAAAATGAAATATGGACCCTTATCTTACGTAATATACAAAAAGCAACAAAAAAATGAATTAAAGACTTAAATGAGACCCAAATCCCACAGAAAAAAAGGGGAAAATCTTCTTGACATTGATCTTGGCAATGATTTCTTAAATATGACACTGAAAGCACAGCCAACAAAGGCATAAATAGACAAATGTTACTATGTAAATTTAAAAGTTTTGAACAGCAAATGAGCCCATCAACAAAATGAAAGGCAACCTATGGACTGAGAGAAAAATATTTGGAATTCCCATATGAGTGAGTTTTATGGTATATTAATTATATCTTAGTACAGTTGATTTTTTCAAGAACAGAGAAGACACAAATAAATGGAAAACATCTTGTGTTCATGGATTAGAAAACTTAATATTGTTAAGATGTCAATAGCACCCAAATTAATCTACAGATTTAATTGCATTTTTTGTGGAAACAGAAAGATCCATCCTGAACTTCCCTGGTAGTACAGTGGTTGAGAGTCCACCAGTGAATGCAGAGGACATGGTTTCAATCCCTGGTTTGGGAAGACTCCACATGCCACTGAGCATCTAGGTCTATGTGCCACAACTACCGAGTCTGTGCTCTAGGGCCCACAAGCCACAACTCCTGAGCCTGTATGCTGCAACTACTGAAGCCCATGTGCCTAGAGTCTGGGCTCTGCAATAAAAGAAGCCACCACAATAAGAAGTCCTGTGCATTGCAACTAGAGAAAGCTCATGTGCAGCAACAATGACCCAGAACAACAACAACAATTTTTTTTAAATAAATAAATTAAGAAAAGAAAGATCCATCTAAAATTCATATAGAATCTTCAGGGACTCTGAATAGCCCAAGACAATCTTTGGAAAAAAAGAATGAGATTGGAGGTCTCACACATGCTGATTTCAAAACTTATTATAAACATACAGTTACGAAAATAGTGTTGTACTGGCATAAAGACAGACCTACAGATCATTGGAATAGAACAGAGACCTTAGAAATAAATTGTCATATACACGGTCAAATTTTTTTTTTACAAGGCTGTCAAGACCATGAATTTCAAAAGGGGAAAAAAAATCCTCTTAAACAAATAGTGCTGAAACAACTGTATATCCATATGCAAACAAACCAAGTTTGACCCTTACTTTATAGCATGTGTGAAAATTAACTCAATATGGATCAAAGATCTAAATGTAGAACCTTCATGACATTGGATTTTTCAAGGATTCCCTAGTTGTGATAACAAAAGTACAGGTAACAAAAATAAAAATAGAGAAATACAAGTATGTTACAATTTAAAACTTGTGTGCATAAAAGGACACAATAAACAAAGTTAAAAAGTAACCTATATAATGGTAGAAAAGATTTGCAAATCCTATGTCTGAAGAGGAGGTAATATCCAGAATATATAAAGAACTTCTATGACTGAACAACAAGAAAACAAATAATGCAATTAAAAATGGACAAAAATTTGAATAGACATTTCTCAAAGATATATACAAATGGCCAACGATGCTCAACATCATTAGTCATTGCTTTTGCTGTTGTTGTTGCTAAGTCACTTCAGTTGTGTCCGACTCTGTGCGACCCCATAGACGGCAGCCTACCAGGCTCCGCCATCCCTTGGATTCTCCAGGCAAGAACACTGGAGTGGGTTGCCATTGCCTCCTCCAATGCATGAAAGTGAAAAGTGAAGTCCTTCAGTCATGTCTGACTCTTCACAACCCCATGGACTGCAGCCTACCAGGCTCCTCCGTCCATGGGATTTTCCAGGCAAGAGTACTGGAGTGGGGTGCCATTAGGGAAATGTAAATCAAAACCACAAAGAGATACCAAGTCACTTCCCACTAGGATGGCTAGTATAAAAAAGAACAGAAGATAAGATGTGGAGAAATTAAAACCTTGGTAGAAGGCACTGATGGTAGAAATGAAAAATGGTACAGATGCTATGGAAAACAGTATGGTGATTGCTCAAAAAATTAAAAATAGAATTACTATGAAGTGAAGTGAAGTGAAGTCGCTCAGTCGTGTCCGACTCTTTGCAACCCCATGGACTGTAGCCCACCAAGCTCCTCTGTCCATGGGATTCTCCAGGCAAGAGTACTGGAGTGGGTTGCCATTTCCTTCTCCAGGGGATCTTCCCGACCCAGGGATCGAACCTAGGTCTCCCACATTGCGGGCAAACACTTTAACCTCTGAGCCACCATCAATCCCATGATTGGATATAGGTCCTGAACAGTTGAAATCAGGATCTTTCAGAGATGCTTGCACACCCATGTCCATAACAGCATTATTTACAATAGCTAAGAGGTAGAAGAAAGCCCAGTGTTCATGGTGGCACAATGGTAAAGAAGCCACCTGCCAATGCAGGAGATACAGGTTCTATCCCTGGGTCAGGAAGATTGCCTGGAGGAGGAAATGGCAACCCACTCTAGTATTTTTGCCAGAAAAATTCCATGGACAGAGGAGCCTGGCAGGCTACAGTCCCTAGTGTCACAATGAGTCAGACATGACTGAGCGACTGAACACACACACACATACCATCAATGGATGAATGGATAAACAAAGTGTGGTATATGCATACAATGGAATATTATTCACCCTTAAAAAGGAAGGAGATCCTGTCACATGATATGACATGGATGAACTTTGAGTCATCATGCTCAGTGAAATAAGCCAGCCACAAAAAGACAAACAAATATAGTATGATTCCATCTACATGAGGTACCTCAAATGATCAAATTAATAGAAACAAAATAAAATGGTGGTTGCCAGGAGCTGAGTTGGAGAGGGGAAGAGGGAGGTATTGTTTAATGGGTATAATTTCAGTTTTGCAAGACAAAAAATTTTCGAGATTGATTGCACAACCATGTGAATATACTTAACACTACTGAACAGGACACTTAGAAAGTGTTAAGATGGTAAATTTTATGTTGTGTGTTTTTTTAATCACAATAAAAATATTTTAAAAAGAAAAAAAAGTTGGAGGTGCTACTTAACACCATAGGCAGCAGATTTAATTAGCCATTCAAGAGCTGGTATTGGTTCATATTGTTCATAAATTTAAGAAAAGTTTTAGCACAATTATAAGTGATCACATTAAAATGGTTTTTTAACAGAATTTGGGATGTTTCTGTGAATCCAGATCTTTAAAATCATCATTAACAAGGGATTATTAGGCTATTAAAAAACCCAGCTTCTAGTACATGGAAAAGAGAGACTTCTGGCCTAAATGGACCACAGCTCTGATAGAATGATTCTATTATTATGTTCCAATAAAATTTAATGTCTAAGTGTGCTTGTTTAATTACTCAGTTGCTTAAATAGTAGTAAAGTGATACTGCACAGAGCTTTGTGAAACAACCAAACCCAAACAGCGGTATATATTTTAAAAAAACCTGAAAGGACCCTTAATCATTATTTTATAGTTCTATATTTTCATGGCAGATGTTGACATTTTACCATTGTTCCAGAATCAAATGTCAAGTTATTCCTGTTCAGAATTTTCCATTTCCATTTGCAAAGAATTCCATCTGCAGCTGTATTTATAAGTGAACTCTCTGCTTGCAAAAGCCCAGCATTTCTAAGCAGGTTTGTAAATAGGTTTTGAAGGAGGACATGCAAGCACTAGAGACCTGCCTGGGTTAATTAATTCTCTTTTCAGGCACTAGAACCTACACAAGTAGGCCAGCTGGAGGTGAATGTTTCCTTTGAAAGAGATAATTATATGCCCTACCAATTGTTTGCTTTTCTACATCTCCCCCAGTGAGATTCCCCAGAATTCATAAACTGTCAGGAGAGGTTTTCCCCTTCCTGGGAAACTGCACGTGTAGATGAGTTGAGATAATTGTGGATAATACAGATAGTTTGAAGGTCCGGATGATGCATACAAATAATTACAAAGAAGAGACTGTGAGCTTCTGTTAAATATAGTATATATAGAAACTGCTATGGCTCTATGAAAACAGGACGGTGCTTCAGTTCACATTTTCTTTCTTCTGATATGCTCTTCCTCTGTTCCACACTATCTACTTTCTTTCCAGCAGAGTGCTGTGCAAAATAGCTCCCTGCCTCAGCTAGCAAGAGTAAGATCAAGGGGACCCTTCCATCCCGGGGGAATTGAGAGCACGTGACCCCGGCACCAGCAGGGGGCAGCAAGGACTCTGGGAGCCCCTTGCACAACTAACTGGCCTTGCCCCTCCAAAGTCCACCTCATCCAGGAGCTGGATTTCCTGAGCAGTTTGTTAGACCAAAGTTCTCATTCTTCCTCCCTGTTAGGAGTTCAAGCACACCCAACAGACTCTCAGAGGCAGGCTGCTTCTTTAAGTGGTGTGAGGTGGGGAGAAGGTTCTGTGTCCCAGGCTGCCTATTTGGGTGAATGTGTGGACTTAGATGCCAGTCTTACTCCCAATACTCTTTTCTTTACAGCTATTTAGAACATGAGCTGTAAAGGTTACAAGTTTCACGTGTTCCTCTTTTGTCATGCCTAAAACCTTGTTTGTTCTATAGTATTGGGCTAGTGGAACTTTATAAAGCTAGAGGACTTGATGTCTTCCCTCTTCCAGCTTTATCTTCACTCAAGGGAAGGAATATATGGGGAACAGGTCAAGAGTGACCTCTGCTTCCTTTGGAGGAGTCGGAGGGGCCAGGGAGGGGGTTTGTCTGGTAGCACCTGAGACACAAGTTAACGACTTTCTCCACAGAAAAAACAGCAGGGGCAAGGGAGCAGATCACATCTGCCTCAGTTTCACAGGTCAGTGCTGCTCTGAGCCTCAGGCTCATGGAGATTTCCTTTCTCATTTTACCAGGACTGCTGTAATTAGTGCCACTATAGAGGCAAGGAGCTCATGGTGTCTAATGTCTTCACCTCTGTCTTGCTGTTCAGGGGCAAAGTGTGTGGTGGTTCATAAAAGGGATAGATCAACAAAGACACCAGACTTGCTGGTTGGAGTAGAAGTTAGTCCAAAGGGAGAAACGGTGGGAGGCCCTGACAGGGGCCTCTGGTCTTAGTCCATGATGTGGCAGATTAAGGATGAAGGCCGACCTGCCTTATCACACTGGCTCCTTCATCATGGGTCTCTCATCCTGTGGATCCCATCCCATCACTCAGTTACAGAACTACAGGCTGGGAGTTCCTCGTGGCTTCCTTTTTCCTTTATATTTTTATTCTTACAGGCAAGGAATATCTGTACAAAGGGGGAACTGAGGATGACTGAATCTTGCCATAATTAGTAGAATGAAAGTTTCACAGAGTGAAACGTGTGGGAGCAGGTACCCAAAGAGTGATGCCATTTATGCTGATTTGGAAGCAAGATAGAAGCTGCTCTGTAAAGTTTTCTTTTTTAACACCAACATCTCCTTCATAAACCTCTTTGGCCTGGGCCTATGAGCTTTAGAAAACTTGCTCCCTCTCCTTTGAGAGAGTGAAAAAGGGCAGCTGTATGAGTGCTTTTTACAGAGACCGGGGACTGGAAACACCATCAGATTTTCCATTTTCCCGGTCCATAATCTATTTCCAATAGAAACAACTGTGCAGCAGCTCCAAGGGAGCTGGAGCAGGAGTGATCCACACCTTGCTTCACATGTTGGAAGGCAGCCCAAAAGGAAACTTAGGGGAGCTCTGGTATATGTCTCCAGAGAGGAAGTAGTGGTGGAGGAAATTTTGCTGCCCTGGGAAGTCTAGAACATTGAATGCAGGCCTCTGCTACCCTGTACCTGTGGGCTTGGCTACTTCTCCTCTATTTTCATTAAAATAGACTTAATTTTAGAGTAGTTTAGATGTATAGAAAAGTTGTACTGTCATTGGATAGTACAGAGAACTCCTGTGTAGCCCACGCCATTTCCACTGTTATCGACATATTATTATAGTCTATTTGCCATAACTAATGAACCCAAACTGGTACAGTACTATTAACTAAATTCCACATTTATTCACATTTCATTGGTTTCCCCCTAATATCCTCTTTCTGTTTCAGGATCCCATCCAGGATACCACCTGTATTAGTCTGCTCAGGCTACCATAATAAAATTTCACAGAGAGGGCAGCTTGAAAAACAGAAGTTCATTTTTTCCACATTTCTGTAGGCTGCAAATGTAAGATTAAAGTGTTGACAGGTTTGGTTTCTCCTGAGGCCTCTCTTTGTGGCTTGCAGATGGCTGTCTTCTTTCTGTGTCCACGTATGGCCTTCCCTCTATGTACATGTGTTGTTGGTGCCTCCTCCTTAGCAGGACACCAGTACTATTTGGCCCCCACCCTAATGACCTCTGTGCTGTGCTTAGTCGCTCAGTTGTGTCCAACTCTTTGCAACCCCATGGGCTATAGCCCGTCAGGCTCCTCTGTCTATGGGGATTCTCTAGGCAAGAATACTGGAGTGGGTTGCCATGCCCTCCTCCAGGGGATCTTCCCAATCCAGGGATCAAACCCAGGTCTCCAGCATTGCAGGTAGATTACCATCTGAGCCCCCAGGGAAGTCCAAGAATACTGGAGTGGGTAGCCTACCCCTTCTCCAGTGGATCTTCTCGACCCAAGAACTGAACCAGGGTCTCCTGCATTGCAGTCAGAGTCTTCACCAGCTGAGCTACCAGGGAAGCCCAAATGACCTCATTTAACCGTAATTATCTCTTTAACAAAACCTTTGCCAACAAAGGTCCATCTAGTCAAGGCTATGGTTTTTCCAGTAGTCATGGATGGATGTGAGAGTTGGACTACAAAGAAAGCTGAGTGCAGAAGAACTGATGCTTTTGAACTGTAGTATTGGAGAAGACTCTTGAGAGTCCCTTGGACTGCAAGGAGATCCAACCAGTCCATCCTAAAGGAGATCAGACCTGAGTGTTCATTGGAAGGACTGATGCTGAAGCTGAAACTCCAATACTTTGGCCACCTGATGTAAAGAGCTGACTCATTGAAAAAGACCCTGATGCTGGGAAAGACTCAAGGCGAGAGGAGAAGGGGACAACAGAGGATGAGATGGTTGGATGACATCACCTACTCAATGGATATGAGTTTGAGTAATCTCCGGGAGTTGGTGATGGACAGGGAGGCCTGGTGTGCTGCAGTCCATGGGGTCTCAGAGTTGAACATGACTGAGCAACTGAACTGAACTGAACTGATCTCTTTAACCCTAATTACCTCTTTAAGGGCCCTATATTCAAATGCAGTCACATTGGGGATTTGAGATTCAACATGAATTTTGTGGGGACACAATTCAGCCCACAATACCACCTCTCCTCTCTTTTTCATTAATAAAAACTTTTATTTTGTATTGGAGTATATTCGATTAACAATGTTGTGATGGTTTCAAGTAAACAGTGAATGGACTCAGCCATACATGTACATGTATGTATCCATTCTCCCCCAAACTCCCTTCCCATCCAGGCTGCCATATAACATTGAGCAGAGTTCCGTGCGCTATACTTGTTGATTATCCATTTAAAACATAGCAATGTGTACATGTCCATCCCAAACTCCCACTCCTTTCTTTTTAATGAGTTGAGACTGAGCAATCATGTTTCTGCTATTATGGAGGTCGGAAACTGGAATGACTGTCAGATTTTTCATTTTCCCAGAGGTATTTTTTTATTTAACTATAATTGATTCACAATATTGTATTAGTTTCAGGAGTATAGCTTCAGGTTGTTTTTTCTATATAGGTTTTTTTTTAATTGAATATAGTTTCCTGTGCTATATAGTAAATTCTTGTTGTTTATCTATTTTTATATAGTGGTGTTTATCTATTAATCCCAACTTCCTAATTTATCCCCCTCAAGTTCCCCTTTGGCAACCATAAGCTTGTTTTCTATATGTGTGACTCTAATTCTGTTTTGTGACTAAGTTTATTTGTACCCATTTTTAGAAGCCACATATAAGTGATATCAAATGATATTTATCTTTCTCTGTCTGACTTACTTCATTCAGTAAGACAATCTCTAGCTTCATTCATGTTACTGCACATGGTATTATTTTGTTCTTTTTGTGACTGAGTAATTTTCAATTTGGAGAAGGCAATGGCACCCCACTCCAGTACTCTTGCTTGGAAAATCCATGGGCAGAGGAGCCTGGTGGGCTGCAGTCCATGGGGTCGCTAAGAGTTGGACACAACTGAGCGACTTCACTTTTACTTTTCACTTTCATGCATTGGAGAAGGAAATGGCAACCCACTCCAGTGTTCTTGCCTGGAGAATACCAGGGACAGGGGAGCCTGGTGGGCTGCCGTCTATGGGGTCGCACAGAGTTGGACATGACTGAAGCGATTTAGCAGCAGCAGCAGCAGCAGCAATTTTCAATTGCATATATTAATATGTAACACAACTTTATCCATTCATCTGTCAATGGGCATTTAGGTTGTTTCCATGTCTTGGATTTTGTAAAGAGTGCTGCTATGAATACTGGGGTACATATATCTTTTTGAATTATAGTTTTCTCCAGACATATGCCCAAGAATGGGAATACTGTATCATATGGTATTCTATTTTTAGTTTTTTAAGGAATTTCCATACTGTTTTCCATAGTGGCTGCACCAATTTACATTCCCATCAACAGTGTAGAAGGCGTCCCTTTTTTCCACCATTTACTATTTGTAGACTTTTTGATGATGGTCATTCTGGCCAGTGTGATATCTTATTACAGTTTTTTTTGTATAAATTTATTTATTTTAATTGGAGGCTAATTACTTTACAATATTGTATTGGTTTTGCCATACATTGACATGAATCCGCCATGGGTGTACATGCATTCCCCATCCTGAACCCCCACCCCCCACCTCCCTTCCCATTCCATCCCTCTGGGTCATCCCAGTGCACCAGCCCCAAGCATCCAGTATCATGCATCAAACCTGGACTGGTGATTCATTTCACATATGATAATATACATGTTTCAATGCCATTCTCCCAAATAATCCCACACTCGCCCTCTCCCACAGAGTCCAAAAGGCTGTTCTATACATCTGTGTCTCTTTTGCTGTCTCACATAGAGGGTTATTGTTACCATATTTCTAAATTCCATATATATGTGTTAGTATACTGTATTGGTGTTTTTCTTTCTGACTTACTTCACTCTGTATAATAGGCTCCAGTTTCACCCACCTCATTAGAACTGATTCAAATGTATTCTTTTTAATGGCTGAGTAATATTCCATCGTGTATATGTACCACAGCTTTCTTATCCATTCGTCTGCCGATGGACATCTAGGTTGCTTCCATGTCCTGACTATTATAAATAGTGCTGCGATGAACATTGGGGTACACGTGTCTCTTTCAATTCTGGTTTCCTCGGTGTGTATGTCCAGCAGTGGGTTTGCTGGGTCATATGGCAGTTCTATTTCCAGCTTTTTAAGGAATCTCTACACCGTTCTCCATAGTGCCTGTACTATTTGCATTCCCACCAACAGTGTAAGAGGGTTCCTTTTTCTCCACACCCTCTCCAGCATTTATTGTTTGTAGGCTTTTGGATAGCAGCTATTCTGACCAGCGTCAGATGGTGCCTCATTGTGGTTTTGATTTGCATTTCTCTGATAATGAGTGATGTTGAACATCTTTTCATGTGTTTGTTAGCCATCTGTATGTCTTCTCTGGAGAAATGTCTGTTTAGTTCTTTGGCCCAGTTTTTTGATTGGGTCGTTTATTTTTCTGGAATTGAGCTGCAGGAGCTGCTTATATATTTTTGAGTTAATTCTTTGTCAGTTGCTTCGTTTGCTATTATTTTCTCCCATTCTGAAGGTTGTCTTTTCACCTTGCTTATAGTTTCCTTCGTTGTGCAAAAGCTTTTAATTTTAATTAGGTCCCATTTGTTTATTTTTGCTTTTATTTCCGTTACTCTGGGAGGTGGGTCATAGAGGATCCTGCTGTGATTTATGTCAGAGAGTGTTTTGCCTATGTTCTCCTCTAAGAGTTTTATAGTTTCTGGTCTTACATTTAGATCTTTAATCTATTTAGAGTTTATTTTTGTGTATGGTATTAAAAAGTGTTCTGCTGCTGCTGCTAAGTCGCTTCAGTCGTGTCCAACTCTGTGCGACCCCAGGGATGGCAGCCCACCAGGCTCCCCCATCCCCAGGATTCTCCAGGAAAGAACACTGGAGTGGGTTGCCATTTCCTTCTCCAACGCATGAAAGTGAAAAGTGAAAGTGTTCTAGTTTCATTCTTTTACAAGTGGTTGACCAGTTTTCACAGCACCACTTGTTAAAGAGATTGTCTTTTCTCCATTGTTTATTCTTGCCTCCTTTGTCAAAGATAAGGTGTCCATAGGTGCGTGGATTTATCTCTGGGCTTTCTATTTTGTTCCATTGATCTATATTTCTGTCTTTGTGCCAGTACCATACTGTCTTGATGACTGTGGCTTTGTAGTAGAGCCTGAAGTCAGGCAGGTTGATTCCTCTGGTTCCATTCTTCTTTCTCAAGATTTCTTTGGCTATTTGAGGTTTTTTATATTTCCATACAAATTGTGAAATTATTTGTCTTAGCTCTGTGAAAAATACTTTGTTAGCTTGATAGGGATTGCATTGAATCTATAGATTGCTTTGGGTGGTATCCTCATTTTCACTATATCGATTTTTCCGATCCATGAACATGGTATATTTCTCCACCTATTGGTGTCATCTTTGATTTCTTTCATCAGTGTTTTATAGTTTTCTATATATAGGTCTTTTGTTTCTTTAGGTAGATATATTCCTAAGTATTTTATTCTTTTTGTTGAAATGGTGAATGGAATTGTTTCCTTAATTTCTCTTTCTATTTTCTCATTATTAGTGTATAAGAATACAAGAGATTTCTGTGTGTTTATTTTATATCCTGCAACTTTACTATATTCATCTATTAGCTCTAGTAATTTTCTGGTGGAGTCTTTAGGGTTTTCAGTTTTTTAAATCACTTAAACAATTTTTTTTGGCCACACCATGCAACTTGTGGGATTTTAGCTTCCCAATCAGGGACTGAACCCAGGGCCTCTGCAATGAGAACATGGAGTTCTAACCACTGGACCTCCAGAGAATTCACTACCTCATTGTGGTTTTGATTTGCATTTCTCTAATAATTAGCAATGTGGAGCATCTTTTCATGTGCCTACTGGCCATCTGTGTGTCTTCTTTGGAGAAATGTTCATTTTTCTAATGGTTTTTGTTGTTGTTGTTATTAAATTGTGTGAGCTGTTTCTATATTTTGGAAATTAAACCCTTGTTGGTTGCGCCATTTTCTAATATTTTCTCTCAGTCCATAGGTTGTCCTTTTGTTTTGTTTATGGTTACCTTTGCTGTGCAAAAACTTATTAAATTAGGCTAGATACTAATCATTTATTATTGCTTTTATTTCTGTTTTCATGGAAAACTGACCAAAGAAAATATTGGTACAATGATTTATGTCAATTTATGTCAGAGAATGTTTTTCTTATGTTCTCTTTAGAAGTTTTATGGTGTCATGTCTTATATTCAAGTCTTTAAACAATTTTGAGTTTATTTTTGTGTATGGTGAGAGAACGCATTCTAACTTCATTACTTTACATGAAGGTGTCCAGCTTTCACAATATAATTTGCTGAAGAGACTGTTTTTTTCCCCACTGTATATTCTTCCATCCTTTGTCACAGGTTAATTGACCATAGGTGTGTGGGTTTATTTACTGGCTCTGTATTCTGCTCCATTGATCTATATGTCTGCTTTTATGGCAATTGGATTACTGTAACTTTGTGGTATTGTCTGAAGTCTGGGAGGGTTATCTTCCAGTGTTGTTCTTTTTCCTCAGGATTGCTTTGGCAATTCTAAGTCTTTTATGGTTCCATATAAATTTTAGGATTATTTGTTCTAGTTCTGTGAAAAATATCATAGATAATTTCATAGTTCAGTTCAGTCGCTCAGTTGTGCCCAACTCTTTGTGACACCATGGACTGCAGCATGCCAGGCCTCCCTGTCTATCACCAATTCCCGGAGTTTACCCAAACCCATGTCCATTGAGTCAGTGATGCCACTAAACCATCTCATCTTCTGTCATCCCCTTCTCCTCCTGTCTTCAATCTTTCCCAGCAACAGGGTCTTTTCAAATGAGTCAGCTCTTCGCATCAGATGGCCAAAGTATTGGAGTTTCAGCTTCAACATCAGTCCTTCCAGTGAACATTCAGGACTGATCTCCTTTAGAATGGATTGGTTGGATCTCCTTGCAGTCCAAGGGACTCTCATGAGTCTTCTCCAACACCACAGTTCAAAAGCATCAATTCTTCAGTGCTCAGCTTTCTTTATAGTCCAACTCTCACATCCATACATGACCACTGGAAAAGCCATAGCTTGACTAGATGGACCTTTGTTGGCAAAGTAATGTCTCTACTTTTGAATATGCTGTCTAGGTAAGTCATAACTTTCCTTCCAAGGAGTAAGTGTCTTCTAATTTCATGGCTGCAGTCACCATCTGCAGTGATTTTGGAGTCCCCCAAAATAAAGCCAGCCACTGTTTCCACTGTTTCCCCATCTACTTGCCATGAAGTGATGGGACCGGATGCCATGATCTTCGTTTTCTGAATGTTGAGCTTTAAGCCAACTTTTTCACTCTCCTCTTTCACTTTCATCAAGAAGCTCTTTAGTTTATCTTTGCTTTCTGCCATAAGGGTGGTATCATCTACATATCTAAGGTTATTGATATTTCTCCCAGAAATCTTATTTTTTCCCTCCCAGAAATCTTGATTCCAGCTTGTGCTTCTTCCAGCTGAGCATTTCTCATGATGTACTCTGCATAGAAGTTAAATAAGCAGAGTGACAACATACAGCCTTGATGTACTCCTTTTCCTATTTGGAATCAGTCTGTTGTTCCATGTCCAGTTCTAACTGTTGCTTCCTGACCTGCATACAGATTTCTCAAGAGGCAGGTCTGGTGGTCTGGAATTTCCATCTCTTTCAGAATTTTCCACAGTTTATTGTGATCCACACAGTCAAAGACTTTGGCATAGTCAATAAAGCAGAAATAGATGTTTTTCTGGAACTCTCTTGCTTTTTCTATAATCCAACGGTTATGGCAATTTGATCTCTGGTTCCTCTGCTTTTCTAAAACCAGCTTGAATATCTGGAAGTTCATGGTTCATGTATTGTTCAAGCCTGGCTGGGAGAATTTTGAGCATTACTTTACTAGCATGTGAGATGAGTGCAATTGTGTGGTAGTTTGAACATTCTTTGACATTGCCTTTCTTTGGGATTGGAAAGAAAACTGACCTTTTCCAGTCTTGTGGCCACTGCTGAGTTTTACAAATTTACTGGCATATTGAGTGCAGCATTTTCGCAAAATCATCTTTTAGGATTTGAAATAGCTCAACTAAAATTCTATCACCTCCACCAGCTTTGTTCATAGTGATGCTTCCTAAGGCCCACTTGACTTCACATTCCAGGATGTCTGGCTCTAGGTGAGTGATCACACCATCGTGATTATCTGGGTCATGAAGCTCTTTTTTGTACAGTTCTTCTGTGTATTCTTGCCACCTCTTCTTAATATCTTCTGCTTCTGTTATGTCCATACCATTTCTGTCCTTTACTGAGCCTATCTTTGCATGAAATGTTCCCTTGGTATCTCTAATTTTCTTGAAGAAATCTCTAGTCTTCCCATTCTATTGTTTTCCTCTATTTCTTTGCATTGATTGGTAAGAAAGGCTTTCTTATCTCTTCTTGCTATTCTTTGGAATTCTGCATTCAAATGGGTATGTCTTTCCTTTTCTCCTTTAATTTCATTGGGATCACATTAAATCTGTAGATTGCTTTGGGTTTTGTGGCCATTTTGATAATATTAATTCTTCCCATCCGAGAACATGGGATATCTTTTCATTTCTTTGAATCATCTTCAACTCCTTTATCAGTGTTTTATAGTTCTCAGTGTATGTCTTTCACCTTTCAGTCAACCAAGAATTCTAAGTACATTGAAACTATACTTCATAAAAGAGGAAGCAACCAAGACATTCCCAGAAGAATAAAAGTAAATAATTCTTTGCTTTTCTTGAAGGACCTACCCTCCAAGTAATACTAAAGGGAGCTCTTTAGCCTGAAGTGAAAGGACACTCACTAGACAGTAACTTGAACCCACATAAATAAATAAAGAGCACCAGAAAAGTTAGCTACATAGATAAAGATAAAAAGACTGTATATAGGTATATAAGTGTATGTATACATATACATATATATAGTTTGAAACTTTTTTTTCTACCTGATTTAAAAAGACAGCTACAGAAAGCAATGATTTTAAATCTGTGTTCATGGACATACAATGTATAAAATGTAAAGCAAAAAGGAAGGGAGAAGGAATGGAGTTTTAGGAAAGTATACTTTTTGTAAACGATTAAAGCTAAGTTGATTTTAATAAAAACTAGACTATTATAGATTAAGATATTAATTGTAATCACCAGCACAACCACTCAATGTTACTATGCCACTCAATGTTAGTTTATTCTCTTTACATTTATCTGCTTTTTGCCTGTAGCATGATTTGCTCTCCCTTACTCAGTCCCCTGTGTTTTTCCTCCAGTGCTCCTAAGTTACAGTCTTTACAGAGCTGGGGGTGTGGAGTGAGGGAGACATGGTTTATTCTGTTTTATGCATATCTAAGGTAAAATAATTCATTATGTCCAGTTCTTTATTAGTCACAGGCTATTTTCATCCAAAGTGAATTTTAGTGAAAATAATACTTTTGTGGAATTATCTTTGATTGGTGAAGCAGTTCCAGCTGGAAAGCTTGCCTTCCTGGGCACTCTCTCCACCTTAGTCAGGCTGGCCACAGGCAGACCACATGCAAATGATGTGTCTCTAGTCTCAATGGGCTTCCACTGTGGCTCAGTCAGTAAAGAGTCTGCCTGCAATGTGGGAGACCTGGGTTGGATCCCTGGCTTGGGAAGATCCCCTGGAGGAGGGCATGACAACCCACTCCAGTATTCTTGCCTAGAGAATCCCCATGGACAGAGGAGCCTGGTGGCCTACAGTCCATGGGGTCACAAAGAGTCGGACACGACTGAGTGACTAAACAGAGAACAGCGCATAGTCTCTCTCTATAGTTTGTAGCATGTTTATGAATGTAAGCATTCACTTGACGGAGCCTGGGAACTAAAGAGGGATTTTCAGAGACAGTGTCTGTATGCCTACTGAGTCACAGTACAGCTGAGAAGCATCAAATGAGTTCATGAAAAGATGACAGTCTGGACATTACACATGAACTTCTCTTTCACAGGCCTTAGCTGCTTTGTGCCAAAAACCTTTGTTGATCTCTCTGCATTTGATGTCCCTTTTCTAAACTTTGCTTTCCTCTTTGCCCTTCTGCAAGTGCTGGGTTAGTGGTTTTGTGTTTTGTTCCCTCTAAAATAAATGCACTTTTTACCCCAATCTTGTCATTCTCGCATGCTGCCCTACATTTTGAAGAGAAAGGAAAAATGTTTGTTGGGTTCCCTCTCTCTCTTCCTTCTCTGCCTACCTTCTCTTCTCTTCAGGCTTGAGAAGTTATCTCCATCCCTAGAACAATGGGCTGTGGCTCAGATTTTGTATGTGAGGATCTGAGGAGTACCTCAAGGGAATCACACTGGGATAGACAGGGCCCCAAACCACCAGGAAGCAGGTAACATTGGAAAGTGTTTGATGTAAAGGCTTCTGTTTTTTCTTTGCTAGAGATCTGGTGCAAAGGCCAGACCAGCAGGCAAAATGTGACCACAATAGGCAATTGGTGGTGGGGGTAGGAGTCGTGCTCCATGTCTATGGCCAAAGAAGTGGGAAGCACCACCAGACAAGCAAGGAATCTGGTTAGATGATGTGAGAAATCATGGTAGGTTGACAGGAGGAAACTGTGAACATGTATCAAAGTCTGGATATGAATAGGATTTCAGTTGTAGGAGGGAAGATAGCAAGGCTGGTGTTGTGGGATTAGGGGTTTAGGTAGGACATCAGAGTGAGGGTTTTGGCTCAGGAGGAGGCATACATCCAGTGACCAGAACTGGAGCACAGGTAGGGACGGGACCTTAGGAGGTGTGTGCAGAGCAGTAAAGAGCACAACTTGGTAAGCTTTCATTCATCCTGAACTTCTACCCTGTACCAGGAGCAAGCATTGGGTTAGGTATTTAATGATGACTAAGACAGGATGTGGTCCACTGGAGAAGGGAATGGCAAACCACTGCAGTATTCTTGCCTTGAGAACCCCATGAACAGTATGAAAAGGAAAAATGATAGGATACTGAAAGAGACACTCCCCAGGTCAGTAGGTGCCCAATATGCTACTGGAGATCAGTGAAGAAATAACTCCAGAAAGAATGAAGGGATGGAGCCAAAGCAAAAACAATACCCAGTTGTGGATGTGATTGGTAATAGAAGCAAGGTCTGATGCTGTAAAGAGAAATATTGCACAGGAACCTGGAATGTCAGGTCCATGAATCAAGGCAAATTGGACGTGGTCAAACAAGAGATGGCAAGGGTGAACGTCGACATTCTAGGAATCAGCGAACTAAAATGGAGTGGAATGGGTGAATTTAACTCAGATGACCATTATATCTACTACTGCGGGCAGGAATCCCTTAGAAGAAATGGACAAGCCATCATAGTCAACAAAAGAATCCGAAATGCAGTACTTGGATGCAATCTCAAAAACGACAGAATGATCTCTGTTTCCAAGGCAAACCATTCAATATCACAGTAATCCAAGTCTATGCCCCAACCAGTAACACTGAAGAAGCTGAAGTTGAACGGTTCTATGAAGACCTCCAAGACCTTTTAGAACTAACACCCAAAAAAGATATCCTTTTCATTAGAGGGCACTGGAATGCAAAAGTAGGAAGTCAAGAAACACCTGGAGTAACAGGCAAATTTGGCCTTGGAATGCAGAATGAAGCAGGGCAAAGACTAATAGAGTTTTGCCAAGAAAATGCACTGGTCATAGCAAAGACTCTCTTCCAACAACACAAGAGAAGACTCTACATATGGACATCACCAGATGGTCAACACTGAAATCAGACTGATTATATTCTTTGCAGCCAAAGATGGAGAAGCTCTATACAGTCAACAAAAACAAGACCAGGAGCTGACTGTGGCTCAGATCATGAACTCCTTATTACCAAATTCAGACTTAAATTGAAGAAAGTAGGGAAAACCACTAGACCATTCAAGCATGACCTAAATCAAATCCCTTATGATTATACAGTGGAAGTGAGAAATAGATTTAAGGGCCTAAATCTGAGAGACACAGTGCCTGATGAACTATGGAATGAGGTTCGTGACATTGTACAGGAGACAGGGATCAAGACCATCCCCATGGAAAAGAAATGCAAAAAAGCAAAATGGCTGTCTGGGGAGGCCTTACAAATAGCTGTGAAAAGAAGAGAAGCGAAAAGCAAAGGAGAAAAGGAAAGATATAAGCATCTGAATGCCAAGTTCCAATTGTCACCCTGCTTATTTAACTTCTATGCAAAGTACATCACGAGAAACGCTGGGCTGGAAGAAGCACAAGCTGGAATCAAGATTGCTGGGAGAAATATCAATAACCTCAGATATGCAGATGATACCACCCTTATGGCAGAAAATGAAGAGGAACTAAAAAGCCTCTTGATGAAAGTGAAAGAGGAGAATAAAAAGTTGGCTTAAAGCTCAATATTCAGAAAATGAAGATCATGGCGTCTGGTCCCATCACTTCATGGGAAATAGATGGGGAAACAGTGGAAACAGTGGCAGACTTTATTTTTGGGGGGCTCCAAAATCACTGCAGATGATGATTGCAGCCATGAAATTAAAAGACACTTACTCCTTGGAAGGAAAGTTATGACCAACCTAGATAGCATGTTGAAAAGCAGAGACATTACTTTGCCAACAAAGGTCCGTCTAGTCAAGGCTATGGTTTTTCCAGTAGTCATGTATGGATGTGAAAGTTGGACTGTGAAGAAGGCTGAGTGCCAAAAAGTTGATGGTTTTGAACTGTGATGTTGGAGAAGACTCTTGAGAGTCCCTTGGACTGCAAGGAGATCCAACCAGTCCATTCTGAAGGAGATCAGCCCTGGGATTTCTTTGGAGGGAATGATGCTGAAGCTGAAACTCCAATACTTTGGCCACCTCATGCGAAGAGTTGTCTCATTGGAAAAGACTCTGATGCTGGGAGGGATTGGGGGCAGGAGGAGAAGGGGACGACAGAGGATGAGATGGCTGGATGGCATCACCGACTCGACGGATGTGAGTCTGAGTGAACTCCGGGAATTGGTGATGGACAGGGAGGCCTGGCGTGCTGAGATTCGTGAGGTCACAGAGTCGGACACAAGTGAGTGACTGAATTGACTGAAGACTGGATGATTCCAGCCTTGCAAACTGGGGAATCAAATGACTCTCCTACTAGATCTGTGACCTTCAGCAAGTCACTGAACTACCTTGCAGCCCAGTTTTCTCAACTGTAAAATGTTTTGAGGGTATGGCAGCTCCCAAATTTCCATTCTGTGTGGAAGAAGCAGAGGCATGGTAGGCTAAGGAACTGGTTTTGAGGATGCTTTCATACAAAAGCAGTTTGTTGTTTCTCCAACACTTTAGTATGAAGCTTTCAAATGTTTAAAAAGTTGAAAGAATTATAGAGCAAACACCAGACACCCACCACCTTCATTCTTCAGTGATTAACATTTTACTCTATTTGCTTTACCACATATCTGTCCATCCAGCCATTCATCAATCAAGGTAAGTTGCAGACATTGATACCCTTCACCCCTAAATGCTTCAGCATGTATCAAACTGTCATTAACTATAATTCAGTATTTATTTATGGTACTTTTTCTTTTTGAGATAAATCTCAAGTGTACTATTAGCTGGGTTGTGACAATGGATATATTCATGTAACCCAAGCCCCTATCAAAATATAGAACATTTTCTTTACCCCAGAAAGTTCCCTAATGCTTCTTTCTAGTCAGTCCCCACTTCACCCACCTTGTATTAGTTTCCTACTGTAACAAGTTATCACAAACTGAGTGGCTTAAAACAACAGAAACTTATTCTCTCACAGTTCTGGAGGGTTTAGTTCAGTCACTCAGTCATGTCTGACTGTTTGTGACCGCATGGACTGCAGCACACCAGGCTTCCCTGTCCATCACCAACTCTTGGAGCTTGCTCAAACTCATGTTCATTGTGTCGGTGATGCCATCCAACCATCTCATCCTCTTTCGTCCCCTTCTCTTCTTACCTTCAGTCTTTCCCAGCATCAGGGTCTTATCAAATGAGTCAGTTCTTCGCATCAGTTGGCCAAAGTATTGGAGTTTCAGCTTCAGCATCAGTCCTTCCAATGTACACAAATCAGGGTATCCACAGAGACACACTCTCTCTGAAGGCTTTAGGAAAGAATCCATTCGATTCCCTTGTTTTTGCTTCTGGTGTTCCTGGCAGTACTTGGTGTTTCGCGGCTTATAGATGCACAACCTCTGTCTCTGTTGTCACGTGGCATTCTCCTTGTGGGCTTCTGTCTTTGTCTCTCTTTTAAGACACCGGTCATATTGGATTAGGACCCACTCTAATCAAATTATTTAAATTTGATTCTATCTGCAAAGACCCTGTTTCTAAATAAGGTCCCATTCACAGGTATTGAGGATTAGGACTTCAACATATATTTTGGGGGGACATAATTCAGGTGGTGCTAGTGGTAAAGAACCCGCCTGCCAATGCAGGAAACATAAGAGACTCGAGTTTGCTCCCTGGGTTGGGAAGATCCCCTGCAGGAGGGCATGACAACCCACTCCAGTATTCTTGCCTGGAGAACCTCCATGGACAGAGAAGCCTGGTGGGCTACAGTCCATAGCATTGGAAAGAGTCAGACATGACTGAATCAACTGACAGGCCTAATTCAAACCATAACACATCCCGGATGCAACTACTATTCTGATTTTTCCATCACTGATTTTGTCTGGTCTAGAATTTCATGTAAATGCAATTATGCAGTATATATTGTTTTGTGTCTAGCTTCTTGCACTCAGCATGTTTTCATAATTCATTCATTTCATTGCATGTAACAGTTTGTATTTCCCTTCTATTGGTGAGTAGTATTCCATTGTATGAAATCACCCTGGTGGCTCAGACAGTAAAGAATCTGCCTGCAATGCAAGAGACCTGGGTTCAATCCCTGGGTTAGGAAGATCCCCTGGAAAAGAAAACGGCAACCCACTCCAGTATTCATGTCTGGAGAATTCCATGGACAAAGGAGCCTGGTGGGCTACAGTACACGGGGTCACAAAGTGTTGGATATGACTGAATAACTAACACTTTTAATACTTCTTTACATTGTATGGATGTACTACAGTTTATCCACTCTTGTGTTGATGGACACTTGGGCTGTTTCTAGATTTTTAGCTATTAAAAATAAATTTGCTTTGAATATTGATATTCAAGTCTTTTTGTAGACATGTTTTCATTTCTCATGGGTAAAAACCTAGAGGTGGAATCGCTGGATGATAGGGAGGAAGGAAGGAAGAGAGGGGGAAGGGAATTCCATTTTAACAAACTGGGCTACAAGGACAGGACTTGAAGCAAGTTGACATTGAGTCTTAAGAGTGTTAGAGTGGACCTTCTTAAAGCTCTGCTGACAGAACTGTGTCTGCAGCCAGCAATAAGCCTGTAGCTGGGATCAAATTGATGTCTTAGCTATGGGTAAAGGAGGTCTTTGAGACTGGAATCAGACCCTTGTGAATGACCTTAGAGCCAAGGTCAGGAATTAAGGTTAAATTTTCATGTGTGTATTCCATCAGCCCATTACTGATATTTATGGATAAAAACTGTAGTGACTGGGGTCCATGTGTTTCACATTTTTTTTTCCTTTGGCCAGCTGTGCTGCTTGCAGGATCTTAGTTCCCTGACCAGGGATTGAACCCATGCCCCCTGCTGTGGAAGTATGGAGCTCTAACCACTGGACTGCCAGGGAAGTCCCTGAGGTTTGTTATTTTAAACATCAGTTGCTGTTTCTTTGTCTAACATCTATTTTAATCAAAGATCCTAGAGGCTTAGGATAAATCATATTCTGATTTCTAAATGTTATATTAGTGGCCCTGTTGTGGCCATGTTTTCACAGAAGAAAGGAGACAGAATGAAGCAGAATTGGAGAGTCCAGTTCTCTAGGAACCACCCCTTGACACTCTCTGGCCACACTAGAGTTAAGTGGTCCTGCCGGACTGCTGGAATGGCTACCCTATGCAGCTGGCTGCGATCCAGTTTTTTGGCTGCAGCCAGCCCTTGCTGCAAACCATATTTAGTTCATCTCTATGTCTGGTATTTCTCTGACTCTACTCCTGGATTTATTCCAAGTGGGTATCTTTCTTGTTCTTAATGAGTTCCAGGGCAGAAGATTCCGCAGCCTCCTCTGACAGCTTATATCATAGAGCTTTATAACACTGTCAAGAACTGCCTATTTCTACTACAACTCATTTTATCCTTTTATGAATTAGTGAAAATAGAGATGAGGCCACCACTGCCTTCTTTCATGGTAGCCCTTATGTTCTGTGCTCTTGTAAAGGCAATTCAGTGCATTAGCTCTCAGACATGTCTGGTTCTCTCATGTCTTCTGCATTGACAGGTTGGTTCTTTACCACTAGTGATAACTGGGAAGCCCGATGTTACCTATGAAAGATTATTCATAGTAGATTTCCTTTAGGATTGACTGGTTTGATCTCCTTGCTGTCCAAGGGACTCTCAAGAGTCTTCAGCACCACAATTCAAAAACATCAATACTTCACTTCAGTACTCAGCCTTCTTTATGGTCCAACTCTCACATCTCTACATGACTACTGGAAAAATCATAGCTTTGACTAGATGGATCTTTGTCGGCAAAGTGATGTCTCTGTTTTTTAATATTCTGTCTTGGTTTGTCATATCTTTCCTTCCAAGGGACAAGTATCTTAATTTCATGGCTGGAGTCACCATCTGCAGTGATTTTGGAGCCCAAGAAAATAAAATCTGTCAGTGCTTCCAGTTTTTCCCCTTCTATTTGCCATGATGTGATGGGACTGGATGCCATGATTTTAGTCTTTTTCCTCCAATTTTATTAAGATATAATCGAGAACAGCACTGTAAAACTTTAAGATGCAGAGCATAATGATATGATTTTCATATATCATAAAATGATTATCACAGTAAGTTTAGTGAACATTTATCATCTCATATAGATACAAAATTAAAGAAATACAGAAAGACCTTTTTTCTTGTTATGAGAACTCTTAAGCTTTACTCTCTTAACAACTTTCATATATAACATAAGAAGTGTTAATTATATTTATCATGTTGTACATTACATCTCCAGTACTTATTTACATATTTTTTCCTTAAAAAATTTTTAATTGTAGGACAATTACAATATTGTGATGATTTTTGCCATACATCAATGTGAAATGACCATAGGTATACTATGTCCCCTCCCTCTTATACTCCCCTCTCACTTCCCACACTTTCCCACCCCTCTGCTATTGCTGTCATTTCAGTCGTGTCTGACTCTGTGCACCCCCATAGATGGCAGCCCACCAAGCTCTGCTGTCCCTGGGATTCTCCAGGCAAGAACACTGGAGTGGGTTGCCATTTCCTTCTCCAGTGCATGAAAGTGAAAAGTGAAAGTGAAGTTGCTCAGTCGTGTCCGACCCTCAGCGACCCCATGGACTGCAGCCTTCCAGGCTCCTCCGTCCATGGGATTTTGTCACAAAGCACAAGCTTTAGGTTCCCTGCATCATACATCAAACTCTCATTGTCTATCTATTTTACATATGGTAATATTGTGTAAAGACCTAAACGAAAGACCAGAAACTATAAAACTCTTAGAGGAAAACATAGGCAGGACACTCTCTGACATAGATTGCAGCAAGATCCTCTAAGACCTGCCTCCTAGAATAAAGGAAATAAAAACAAAAATAAACAAATGGGACCTAATTAAACTTAAAAGCTTTTGCACAGTGAAGGAAACTATAAGCAAGGTGAAAAGACAACCCTCAGAATGGGAGAAAATAACAGCAAATGAAGCAACTGACAAAGAATTAATCTCCAAAATATACAAGCAGCTCATGCAGCTCAATACCAGAAAAACAAACAACCCAGTCAAACAGTGGACAGAAGACCTAAACAGACATTTCTCCCATGATCTTAGTTTTTTAATGCTAAGTTTCAAGCCAGTTTTTTCACTCTCCTCTTTCACTGTTTCACTCTTTCAATAGAATTTTATTGAAGTATAGTTGATTTACAATGTTGTGTTAGTTTATGCTGGACAGAAAAGTGATTCAGTTATACATACATACACATTCTTTTCATATTCTTTTCCATTATGGTTTATCACAGGATATTGAATATAGTTTTCTGCACTATACAGTAAGACCTCATTGTTTATTCTATTTATAAAAGCTTACATCTGCTAACCCCAACCTCCCAATCCTTCCCTTCCCCACCCCTCCTCTCCCTTGGCAATCACAGTCTATTCTGAATAGACAACATTTCTATCCAGAGGAAATATTTTAAATTTTTGTTGAATATGTTGGAAGTAAGAAAGAAGTGGGGTCTAAAAGCATTTTCTATAATGTTTCTTTCAGAATATAAAGTTTCTTGTAGCCTCAAGTCTTGTTACTCAAATTGTGGTCCAGCAAGATGAACACCACCTGGGAACTTGTTAGAAATGCAGAATCATGGGTCCCATGGAGACTTACTGAATCAGAATCTGCATTTTAACAAGATCCGCAGGTGTTTGGCATGCACATTACAGTCTGAGAGCAATAGCCTGAAGGTTAGCAGGATGACTTCATGACACTTTAATTTGCCCTCTAATCAGTCTGTAAGTGAGATGGTGACAGCATATTTAATATTGTATTATGTTGAATATTCTCTATATAGATTAATCATAGATGTAAACATAATCTTAAAAATTGAAGGTGAGTCCATTGTAGTATGATTTCTGCCCTCACTTTTAATATTACCTTTCACAGTTCTTTGTAAAATCCTATGATACATTTCTTTTCAATAATATTTCAGTGGTAATTTGTCATTAAAATGGTTAATGTTTGCACATTCCAAGAAGACACATCTGGTTAGTATACTTTTAAAAAATTCTTGGAATTTTAAAAGTATGGGTACAAGGATAATTTCCAGTTTTTAAGTGAAACTCAGTAGTAAGGAAAACTATTCAGTGTTTAGTATAGTAGTGTAGTGTGCCAAGTAGGTACATTATACTACTTAGTTAAAAGCTGTTCATTTTCAAAGGATTGTTGTGTCCTTGTTAAATTGCTAAATCACGTTTTCAATTTTATGGGACTGCTCTTTCATTCATGTAGAAATTTTGAGAAAATGACAGACTGGTTTCATAAATGTTAGGTACATTAATTTGAGCAATATTCAATAACTATATATTGTATATATTTTGGAGGAGGGACCATATAGTAAACTTTGAAATCATTTTTGAGATATCAATCATATATACACATTTTGTAAAATCCAAATGATTCTTTTCTTGCCTTCCTATAGCAATATTATGCCTTTTGAATATCCACTTGGATGATAAAAAGGTTTTCTCGATTTTACTATATTGCTGGGGATTTTATTTCACAATTCAACTGCAAAATCTCTCAAGAATGATCATTATTAATCATTGTGTAGGCCAGAACTCATTAGCCAAAGCAGCGGCTGTGTGCCATGTTGTTGTTTAGTTGCTAAATTGTATCCAACTCTTTTGCTGCCCTGTGGACTGTAGCCTGCCAGGTTCCTCTGTCCATGAGGTTTCCCAGGCAGGAATACTGGAGTGGGCTGCCATTTCCTTCTTCAGGGGAATCTTCCCGACTCAGGAGGTGCAGTGGTAAAGAATCTGCCTGCCAATGCAGGAGATGTGGCTTGGACCCCTGGGTTGGGAAGATCCCCTGGAATAGGAGATGGCAGTCCACTCCAGTATTCTTGCCTGGATAATACCCTGAACAGAGAAGACTGGTGGGCAGGTTATAATCCATGGGATCCCAAAGAGTTGCACGCGACTGAGTGACAGAGTACACACACCGGTTGTGATTCATGGGGTCGCAAAAAGTTGGACACGTCTGAATGACTGAACTGAACTGAACTGATGCATACTACATCCTCTGCAATCTTTCAAGCCCCAGGAGCTACATCACCTCCTCCGTGAAGACTCTCCTAATATCATCAGCTTGAAATAATCTATTGCCTTGAATTTGTGTATCATTTAGTCCTATTTATGTACTTCTTCGGAGAAGGCAATGGCACCCCACTCCAGTACTCTTGCCTGGAAAATCCCATGGACGGAGGAGCCTGGTAGGCTGCAGTCCATAGGGTCACGAAGAGTCAGACATGACTGAGTGACTTCACTTTCACTTTTCACTTTCATGCATTGGAGAAGGGAATGGCAACCCACTCCAGTGTTCTTGCCTGGAAAATCCCAGGGACGGAGGAGCCTGCTGGGCTGCTGTCTATAGGGTCACACAGAGTCGGCCACGACTGAAGCGACTTAGCAGCAGCAGCGTGTACTTCTTATTTTCATCATTTTATTATGGCTATTTGTATACAGGCCTATCCCTTTTTCTAGTCTGTAATTTTTATTCATATTTATATCTCCCACAATGTCTTGAATTTAGTAATTAAATAAACATTTGGATAATAGACACTTGACAGGTACTGGAAGGCCTCTTCTCTTCCATCTTCAAAATGGACCCTCATTTTTCATTTCCAAAATTGAACTGAATCAAAGCATCAGTTCTCATCTCTTTATTTCTTCACACTGAGCTTTGTGCACCCCACGTCAACTTTGTAAGACCTCCCACAAGGGAACCTCAATGAAAATGAGTTTATAAGATCTTTTTGACCTTGACTAACAATTCCAGGAAACGTAGAGATCAGTGGAAGATGGGATGCAAAAACAGGAAAAGGAAACCAAAAAAGAAAGGGAGTATTTGGTGATGATGACAGGCCAACATATTGAAGAGCAGCTCTGCCCAGAAGTTGATGGAGCTACTGGCTTAACCTAGAATCTGACTTTATTGTTAGAGTATACATGCTTCTCAAGAATATCTCAGTTATTGGATTTTAAATAAAATCCAAGTCTCTCTTTGATTTTAAAATCTATTATCAGGACAAAATTAAAGGCAATTTTAGAAGGAAAAAAATTACCTTTAATTCTCATACCTAAATATGACTCTTTTGGAGACTTCCCTGGTGGTCCAGTGGTTAAGACTCTGGGCTCACAATGCAGGGGACAAGGGTTCGAGCTGTGGTTAGGGAACCAGGATCCTGCATACTTCATGGGCACAGACAGATAGATAAATAAATACTCATCTGCTTGAAAAATGACTCTTTTCATCTTTTTATGTTCTGTTCCACTATTTCTATGTACAGAATTTTGTATTCAGTTTTTTATATTATAGTATATATGTATACTATGTAAGAATGTTTATATTTCTTAGTGTCATTACATGATCTTTGTAATTATTACCTTTATAGTTACATACTATTCCATTGAATATTGATTTATATAGCATACTTTCTTTAAATTTTTGTCAGTAGTTGTGCTTTTAAGTTATTACAGTATTTGCTAGTATCAGTTCAGTTCAGTCGCTCAGTCGTGTCCAACTTTTTGCAACCCCATGAACCGTAGCACGCCAGGCTTCCCTGTCCATCACCAACTCCTAGAGTTTACCCAAACTCATGTCCATTGAGTCGGTGATGCCGTCCAACCATCTCATTCTCTGTCATCCCCTTCTCCTCCTACCCTCAATCTTTCCCAGAATCAGGGTCTTTTCAAATGAGTCAGCTCTTTGCATCAGGTGGCCAAAGTATTGGAGTTTCAGCTTCAACATCAGTCCTCCCAATGAACACCCAGGACTGATCTCCTTTAGGATGGACAGGTTGGATCTCCTTGCAGTCCAAGGGACTATAAAGAGTCTTTTCCAACACCACAGTTCAAAAGCATCAAATCTTCGGTGCTCAGCTTTCTTTATAGTCCAATTCTCACATCCATGACTAATGGAAAATCCATAGCCTTGACTAGACGGACCTTTGTTGGCAAAGTAATGTCTCTACTTTTGAATATGCTATCTAGGTTGGTCATAACTTTCCTTCCAAGGAGTAAGCGTCTTTTAATTTCATGGCTGCAATCACCATCTGCAGTGATTTGGGAGCCCCCCAAAATAAAGTCAGCGACTGTTTCCACTGTTTCTCCATCTATTTGGCATGAAGTGATGGGACCAGAGGCCATGATCTTCGTTTTCTGAATGTTGAGCTTTAAGACAACTTTTTCACTCTCCTCTTTCACTTTCATCAAGAGGCTCTTTAGTTCTTCTTCACTTTCTCCCATAAGAGTGGTGTCATCTGCATATCTGAGGTTATTGATATTTCTTGCAGCAATCTTGATTCCAGCTTGTGCTTCATCCAGCCAAGCATTTCTCATGATGTACTCTGCATAGAAGTTAAATAAGCAGGGTGACAATATACAACCTTGACGTACTCCTTTTCCTATTTGGAACCAGTCTGTTGTTCCATGTCCAGTTCTAACTGTTGCTTCCTGACCTGCATATAGGTTTCTCAAGAGGCAGGTCAGGTGGTCTGATATTCCCATCTCTTTCAGAATTTTCCACTGTTTATTGTGATCCACACAGTCAAAGGCTTTGGCATAGTCAATAAAGCAGAAATAGATGTTTTTCTGGAACTCTCTTGCTTTTTCCATGATCCAACGGATGTTGGCAATTTGATCTCTGGTCCTCTGCCTTTTCTAAAACCAGCTTGAACATCTGGAAGTTCACGGTTCATGTATTGCTGAAGCCTGGCTTGGAGAATTTTGAGCATTACTTTACTAGCGTGTGAGATGAGTGCAATTGTGTGGTATTTTGTGCATTCTTTGGCATTGCCTTTCTTTGGGATTGGAATGAAAACTGACATTTTCCAGTCCTGTGGCCACTGCTGAGTTTTCCAAATTTGATTGATAGGTCTTTACAAATTATTTTCTGCAGTGGACATTGTGGTTCTCTTCTAAGGAACTACTTGATATAGGTGGAACTGATTCTACCACCACCTCCAAATGTGAACCCTCATTACTCTTAACCACTCTGGGCAATCCATTCTCTGCCATAGTATTTGGTTGAAGCAACCCAGGCCTAACCTACTTAGCCTCTGGTATTCCACTGGTCACAGACATCAGTTCGGTGGTGGCCCAGTCAGTATGAAGCTGAGGACTTCTTTCCATGCTTATAAAATGCAGCGGACTCTCTTTCCCAAGATCCCAAGAGGAATTATATAGCCTCATTCCTCTGGCAGACATGTTGCAGCAATGAGGAGTGGCAACCTGAGGATGAAGCCAATACAAAGACGCAGGCAGAGGTGAAGGGATTACAAAGAAACAGAGCTAGATCCATAATTAAACTGTGCCTTGGAACCTCCTTACCCCTGAACTCTTAGTTATATGATTCAATAAATTCCCTTTAAAGGAATCTGAATTGGGCATCCTGTTACAAGCAGAAGCATACTGACATACTTTTAAAAGAGAGGTCTATCAATTTATATTGCTACTATTTGAACTGAAACTTCATTGAGCATTTTAAACTGCTAATTTGTCTTAATCCCTTTTATTTGAATATTTTTCCCATGTTTGCTTCCTACTTTTATTTTCTCATGTGAATTGATTGTTCATGTCCCTTATTCATTTATATATTCATTCACTTGTTCATTCATTCATTCAGAACATTTTGCTTGACTGCTATTATGAGCCTAGTCCTAATGCCATTTTTATAAATTCAGACAAATTCTTTATCTAGAAGAGCCATTAAGCCTTTGCTTATCATGTTTGATGGAATTTTTCTGTGGTAGAATCTTACTCTTATTTTAGTCTTTTGTTCATTCATTTAGCAAATATTTATTGAGCTCTACTATATGTCAGGTTTGATTTCAGGCCCTAGGTGTATAGCAATAAAGAAATCAAATTTTTTGCCTTCACAGTCCTTAAATTCTAGTATGGTCAATAATTCAGAAAGAAATAAACAAGTAAATTTATAATATTTTAGAGGATAGTAAATGCTATAGTTCAAGAAAAATAATGGTCAGTAATGAGGACAAAGAGTGTTGAGTGGAGGCATTGTTATTACACATAGGGTGTTATGGGACATTTGAACATGTGTGTATCTGAGTAGATAGCATTCCAGGCAGAGGAAAACAGCGAGTACAAAGGCCCAGAAGAAGGATCATACATGGTATGTTCAAGGAAGCCAGCATGTTTGAGCAGAGTGAGTAGCTGAGGTCAGAGAGATACTAGATATTCAGATTATATAGATCTTTGCAGATTATCATAAGAATTTTTTCAATGGTGAAAAATTGAAAGCATTTCCCCTAAAGTCAGAAACAAGACAAGGGTGGCCACTTTCACCACTACTATTCAACATAGTTTTGGAAGTTTTAGCCACAGCAATCAAAAAAGAAAAAGAAATAAAAGGAATCCAGATCAGAAAAAAAGTAGTAAAACTCTCACTGTTTGCAGATGACATGATCCTCTACATAGAAAACCATAAAGATTCCACCAGAAAATTGCTAATCAGTTCAGTTCAGTAGCTCAGTCATGTCCGACTCTTTGCAACCCCATGAATCGCAGCACGCCAGCTTCCCTGTCCATCACCAACTCCTGGAGTTTACTCAGACTCACGTCCATCGAGTCAGTGATGCCATCCAGCCATCTCATCCTCTGTCGTCCCCTTCTCCTCCTGCCCCCAATCCCTCCCAGCATCAGAGTCTTTTCCAATGAGACAACTCTTCACATGAGGTGGCCAAAGTATTGGAGTTTCAGCTTTAGCATCATTCCTTCCGAAGAAATCCCAGGGCTGATCTCCTTCAGAATGGACTGGTTGGATCTCCTTGCAGTCCAAGGGACTCTCAAGAGTCTTCTCCAACACCACAGTTCAAAAGAATCAATTCTTTGGCACTCAGCCTTCTTCACAGTCCAACTCTCACATCCATACATGACCACAGGAAAAACCATAGCCTTGACTAGATGGACCTTTGTTGGCAAAGTAATGTCTCTGCTTTTGAATATGCTATCTAGGTTGGTCATAACTTTTCTTCCAAGGAATAAGCGTCTTTTAATTTCATGGCTGCAATCACCATCTGCAGTGATTTGGGAGCCCCCCAAAAATAAAGTCTGCCACTGTTTCCACTGTTTCCCCATCTATTTCCCATGAAGTGATGGGACCAGAGGCCATGATCTTCGTTTTCTGAATGTTGAGCTTTAAGACAACTTTTTCACTCTCCTCTTTCACTTTCATCAAGAGGCTTTTTAGTTCCTCTTCACTTTCTGCCATAAGGGTGATGTCATCTGCAGTGAATACAATAAAGTTGCAGAATATAAAATTAGCACACAGAAATCCCTTGCATTCTTATATACTAACAATGAGAAAACAGAAAGAGAAATTAAGGAAACAATTCCATTCACCATTGCAATGAGAAGAATAAAATTCTTAGGAATAAATCTACCTAAAGAAGAAAAAAACCTATATATAGAAAACTATAAAACACTGATGAAAAAAATCAAAGAGGACACAAATAGAAATATACTATGTTCATGGATCGGAAGAATCAATATAGTGAAAATGAATATCCTACCCAAAGCAATCTATAGATTCAATGCAATCCCTATCAAGCTACCAATGGTATTTTTCAGAGAATTAGAACAAATAATTCCACAATTTGTATGGCAATACAAAAAAAACTCAAATAGCCAAAGCAATCTTGAGAAAGAAGAATGGAGCTGGAGGAATCAACCTGCCTTACTTCAGACTATACTACAAAGCCATGGTCATCAAGACAGTATGGTACTGGCACAAAGAAATATAGATCAATGGAACAAAATAGAAAGCCCAGAGATAAATCCACACACCTATGGACACCTTATCTTTGACAAAGGAGGCAAGAATAAACAATGGAGAAAAGACAATCTCTTTAACAAGTGGTGCTGTGAAAACTGGTCAATTACTTGTAAAAGAATGAAACTCGAGCACTTTCTAACATCATACACACAAATAAACTCTAAATAGATTAAAGATCTAAATGTAAGACCAGAAACTATAAAACTCCTAGAGGAAAACATAGGCAAAACACTCTCTGACATAAATCACAGCAGGATCCTCTATGAACCACCTCCCAGAGTAATGGAAATAAAAGCAAAAATTAACAAATGGGACCTAATTAAAATTAGGTCCCTAAGTAAAAGCTTTTGTACAACAAAGGAAACTATAAGCAAGGTGAAAAGACAGAATACAGAATGGGAGAAAATAATAGCAAATGAAGCAACTGACAAAGAATTAATCTCAAAAATATACAAGCAGCTTCTGCAGCTCAATTCCAGAAACATAAATGACCCAATCAAAAAATGGGCCAAAGAACTAAACAGACATTTCTCCAAAGAAGACCTACAGATGGCTAGCAAACACATGAAAAGATACTCAACATCACTCATTATCAGAGAAATGCAAATCAAAACCACAATGAGGTACCATCTCATGCCAGTCAGAATAGCTGCTATCCAAAAGTCTACAAACAATAAATGCTGGAGAGGGTGTGGAGAGAAAGGAACCCTCTTACACTGTTGGTGGGAATGCAAATAGTACAGGCACTATGGAGAATGGTGTAGAGATTCCTTAAAAAGCTGGAAATAGAACTGCCATATGACCCAGCAAACCCACTGCTGGGCATACACACCAAGGAAACCAGAATTGAAAGAGACACGTGTACCCCAATGTTCATCGCAGCACTATTTATAATAGTCAGGACATGGAAGCAACCTAGATGTCCATCAGCAGCCAATGGATAAGAAAGCTGTGGTACATATACGCAATGGAATATTACTCAGCCATTAAAAAGAATACATTTGAATCAGTTCTAATGAGGTAGATGAAACTGGAGCCTATTATATAGAGTGAAGTAAGTCAGAAAGAAAAACACCAGTACAGTATATTAATGCATATATATGGAATTTAGAAAGATGATATTGATGATCCTATATGTGAGAGAGCAAAAGAGACACAGATGTAAAGAATAGACTATTGGACTCTATGGGAGAAGGTGAGGGTGGGATGATTTGAGAGAATAGCATTGAAACATATATATTATCATATATGAAATAGATCGCCAGTCCAGGTTTGATGCATGAGGCAGAGCGCTCAGGGCTGGTGCACTGGGATGACCCTGAGGGATGGGATGGAGAGGGAGGTGGGAAGGGGGTTCAGGATAGGGAACACATGTACCCTCATGGCTTATTCATGTCAGTCTATGGCAAAAACCACTACAATATTGGAAAATAGCCTCCAATTAAAATAAATTAATTAGCTTAAAAGAAGAATTAAAAATTTTTTCCTTATTGCTTAGAAGTTTACTTTTTTAAACAATGCAGTCATAAAAGCTCATTATTTCCTTTTAAATTTTTTTTCCTAGAAAATAGCTTTTCAAAGATATGTGTTCTTTCCTAAACCCAGTTTGTTTTTCATTAACTAAATTTTCAATATTTTATCCATCCAAAATTTATGTTGCATAATGTAAGGAATGTAATTCAACCAAATTTTCTCCCAAAGTGGCTATAGTTATCCTAGCACTATTAAATAAATATTTCTTTCCCAGTATTTGACAGTGCTTACCTCATTTGCATAGTAAATTCTTATATATAAATGATTTTTTTCTAGATTGCTTTCCTTTTCTACTAGTTCTCTTTATTTTTCTGTTTTATATTAGTACTATGTTGTTTTGATTATTATTATTTTATGTTGTATTCCAATATTTGGCAAGGTTGTACCTTCTCCTTTTTATTCCTTTGCAAAATATTCTTTTGCTATTATTGATGTTTATTTTTTCCAAATGAATTTTAGAATCATTTTGTTGAGTGTCATAGCAAACATTTTGGGATTTAGATTAGGAATTTATAAAATTTGATACATTATCATTGAGGAATGGTCTATTACAATGGGAAAAATCATTTTAGCTGTGTTAATGTACAACTAACTGAATTTTTCCTTGGTCTGGGTATTTGATCAAATGGTGATTTTACTTTTTGTGGGGATAAGTTAGTGTCAGTTAACTTAGTTAAAATTTGGGGATTTAAAAAGTTTAAGTGAGTAATAAGTATTTCATTTTAATTTCTTTGGGGATTAATGCCAGGGGAAGGTGTGGCACCCACAACGTAAAATTGAGAATGTAGTTATTTACACATTCAAAAAAATTTGTTGAATGCATCTTGTTGTGCTAGGTTTTGGGAGCACAACAGAATAGAAAACAAACCCAAATCCCTGCCTTCCTGGAGCTCACAATCTAATCATAGAGTGTTTAATGATCAACGGTGACAACTGAAATACTAGCTCTCAGGCTACAGAAGATTTTACTGAGAAATGCTAGGAGATTCCTTGTCCAAAATTTAGTGTGCTTTCTGCTTGCTTAATTTGAACTGGTTCTGAGGTTTTGCCAAGAATGGCTGGGAAAGACTTGTAATGATATTGGGAAATATCCAGAATGTAATATGAACATAGAACCATCACCAAAATATGCTACCCCTGCACCTGGATTGCAGCTGTACCCATGAATCTTTATTGTGAGAGGAACGGGTTTCTTGTTTGGCTTTAGATGAGTTTTGTGATCTCATGCTCAGCGACCCAGGCACTGTTGTGAATGTTGCATTGGGCTTATGGGACTTCTTGGTATATTTCTCTTAACTGTTCTTAATATTTGATTTGATTCTTTATGGGGCTTCCTAGGTGGCTCAGTGGTAAAGAATCCGCCTGCCAATGCAGGAGATGCGGGTTCGATCCCTGGGTTGGGAAGATCCCCTGGAGGAGGAAACGGCAACCCACTCCAGTATTCTGCCTGGGAAATCCCATGGACAGAGGAGCCTATAGTTCATGGGGTCGCAAAGAGTTGGACAAAACTGACCACGCACACACGCAGTGATTTAGTTTGATATTCTTGATTGGCTATCTGCTCAGGGACTTTGAGGGAGTTGAAAATAAAGGACAAAATGCAAAGGCAAATATTAAAAGCCTTTATGGGAGGGATTTGAAGAACAGATGGCATCAGTATGTAGTGGTAGCTGGCATGGGGACATGGGAAGTTTGAGGAAAGATGGCAAAAAAGTCCAAAGTAAGGTAAATGAAGGTTTGTAGAAATCTCCTGGTCACTGAGGAAGTTAGACTTGGCCTCGAAATTAATTAGGGCATGCTCAGTGGTCTGAAAGAATTTCTTTTGGCATGGGTCTAATCTGAGCAGTTTGAATTTCTCAAAAACAACAGTTGTGGTAGAACAGCTGTTATTTTACATCTGCAAATCTCCACAGGACAAACCCTATGCCCTATATTTGGCTATTTTTCATTAATAGGGCTAGAATCCCTGGAAGAGAAAGCGATCTTGGGTCTTGGGACTGAGAGAGTACTGAGCCTTGACACTCTGGAGTTTTAACAGAGTGCTTTAACAGCAGCTTGCAAAAGGGCATTTGGCAGGGAGGGATGTTTGAAGAGGCAGTAAGAGAAGTCAAAGAAGAGGGGAGGGAATCAACAGTAAAGCTGCCTGTGACAAAAGGATAAGCAATTGGATCAGTGCAGAAAAACATGAAAGAAGCCATCTTGGAGTTCTGGCAGAGGAGGCAGAGTTTATTAATATATGTAATTGTCAACAGTGTAACAGTTACCTTATACATGTTATCTCATTTAATCCTCACAGCAATTCTCTGAGGTAATTATTATCACTACCCCATTTTACAAATAAGGAAACTAAGGGACAAAGGTGAAGGGACTTAGCTAAAGTTATCCAGGTAGTAAGTGGCAGAGTTGGGATTCTAGTCTCAACAGTTTGGTCTTGAGTCTATTCTCTCAACTATTACACAGTCTTTCTCAGACTATGTGGAATCAGAGCAGGATTTTGACATCATCCCAAGCCCATTTTTGTTTCTTTAGTTATTACTAATCTGTGTTTAGTGTATGAGGATTTATTTTGTGATATGGGATGCTTTGGGGATCCTCTTTGAGTGAATGTTACTTTTGCTTTTTTTTTCCTTCAGAGTGCCCAGTGGAAAACAGTTGGATCTCTGTATTTCTGAACTAATGCCAGGGTTAAATCCAGGATCACTGGGCTGGCCTATGCTTTTAATGCTCTAAGTGTTTTATTTGTGAACCCCTTCCATTCTTGAAGCAGCTCAATCTTGGATGATTTAATGAGCTTCTATTCATTCATATAAAAGCAACAAGCTTATAAAGCAAAACAAAAAGTAGGAATGTTGAAGTGATTATAAAAGGGGAAAATGAGTCTTGAGAAGAAAAAGTCATGAGAAAAGATGGAGAAAGCAAAATCAAAACACACAAGAGTCTTTAGATTACATTCCTGTCTGTTAGGAAGGAGGGAGCTAAGAGTGGGTGAGGGTCTTAATAATGGTCAAGTACAAGGGTCTTCTGTGTTCTGAGAATGTCTGGCATGAAGTTACCAGGGGAGAAACTAGAGCTATAGAACTCTATACTTTAAACAGCGTTGAAGAAGACACCCCAGTGGACTTCGAGGTATCTCTCTTAAGGGCATCAAGTAAAATATATTAATAAATACATCCAAAGACTCTCCTTTCATAAGCTATCTAGATTCTGTGCATCTCTGGAGTTATTTTTACTCTAGCATGTGGCACTTAAAAATAACGATTCAAGGAGAATTTATATCCTTATAACATTTAGGGTTTCCATCTATGAACATAGCATGTGTTCTATTTATTTAATTCATCTTTTATATCTCATAAAAGGAAAACATCTACCTTTGTTAATTAAGCCTAGAACCCTTAACTCTTGTCCTCAACAAATTGTCTTTCCCTAGGGGTCTTTTGAAGTAGGTAGCAGTAAAGAACAGGCGTTTGAAGTTGGACAGAGCTGTGTTGTGCCATTCTCCTTGCTGTATAATTTTGGGTGCATCACTACACTTTTCTGAGTTTCAGTTTTCTCATCTGTAAATTGAGGTTTAAGAAGTATCCACCTCCCTGGTTTGTGGAAGGTTTAAATGAGATTATGTGTGAATTCCCTGGCGGTCCAGTGGTTAGGACTTCATGCTTTCACTGCTGAGGGCTGGGGTTCAGTCTCTGGTTGGGGAACCAAGATGTCAAGGCCTAAATAAGTAAATAAATATAATGAGATTATGTAAAGCAGTGCCTAGTTCAAGCACTCAATTACCTACATAATTACCCACAACCCATGACTGCCTGTCTATGAAAGAGGAGATTCTGCTCCCCCATGAGCACTTCGGTCTAAATGTGGCTACATTAACTTTACCTGAATACTTTCTAGCATAGTTGAGATAAGGCTGGAACATTTAACAAAATTGTTCTAAAGACTAGGGAATAACAATAGATCAATAAACACAGAGAATAATAGAAACCAGATCATTGTACTTTACAAAAGACTTGCTTTTCAGAACCCCGTTTTATCCTTGATCCACAACTATTTCCACAAGATGGGTACTGTCTTAGCAACCCACTACCCAGGAGCATAAGGAGAGAACATCTGGATCTAAGAGCTCCAGACTTAAAGAAAGACAAGCAGTTCATTTCCTTGCATTCATTCAAGATCTGCCTTCTTAGTTTTACATTCTTGTCTTTTCAGTCAGATGATTGATAATCTGGAATAAGCACTGTTTTCTAGGGACCCTCTATTCATGCTTTGCCCATAGGAGTGTGACCTTATCCTGCAGACTTGACAACAATTTTAGAAAATAACATAAAATATCATTCATTCATACTAAAAACACATATATGGTTGGTTGAGGGTGGAGGCTTTTTGTTACATCTTCCAATAGTTTTTATAGTTTTATTTATTTGGGTTATATAAATTGTCTTGTGTGTTCTTTTTTTTTTCAATTTTTTATGTGGACCATTTTTAAAAATCTTTGTTGAATTTGTTACAATGTTGCTTCTATTATATATACACACACACATATATATATTTGGCTGCAAGGCATGTGGGATCTTAGTTCTCTGACTAGATATTGAACCTGTACCCCCTGCATTGGAAAGTGAGGTCCTAACCAATGGACTGCTAAGGAAGTCCCTCTCTTGTTTATTCTTAAATTCCTTATATTTTGTATTATCTGTCCTAATTTAATACTTGTATCTTATTTCTTTTTTATATTTTATTGAATTGATCAGAAGTTCTAAAATAATATTGAAAATGATAGAAGATATCTTTTTTCTTGTTTTTTTTAAAAGGAAATACTGTTAATGATCTTCAGTAAATATTTTTATGCTTCATGTTTAAAATAGATGTTCTGGGACTTCCCTGGTGTTCCAGTGGTTAAGACTCTGTGCACCCAGTGTAGGGAAATAGATCCCACATGCCACAACTAAAGATCCTACATACTGCAACTGAGAACCAGTGCAGTCAAATAAATAAATATTTAAAAATAAAGTAGATGTTCTTTGTTATATTATCATTTTCAAATATATCCTTCACATATTCATCATTCTATTCCTAATTTTACAGAATGCCTATTAAATATTATTATTTGCTCTTTTGGTTTTCTCTTGGAATTAAATCTTGATCCATCTGGCAAATACTTATTAAGGTTCTACTCTGTGTCAGGCACTATATGAGGGTGCTAGAGAGACAAAGATGAATAGTATCACAGACTAGTCATAAGGACAAGATGCTAACCATTACAATACAGGGTGGTAAGTCCTAAAACAGACTAAGAGTGCAGGTTAATCCAGATCTTCCCAAGTGATTCACGTGACGGATTGGCTCTGGGTTGCAGACAGAGCTTATGTTCAACTGGTCCTCATTAAAACAATCGGATCATTTAAAATATTGAAATACTTCTATAGTCAATCACTGTTGCCTTACGCACCCTGAGCACTCACTCACTGACCCAGCTGTTTCCTGGAACTCACCCCAGCCCAGACCTCCTGGGAATTTACCAACTAAAGGACTAACACCAGCTACAGTATGATACCACAAGGACCCAGCTTTAATGCTACCACCCAGAATCCAAGTACATTCTGATTGGTCAATTATTGTACCGTATCACTTGATAAATACTGTGACTAGCATCCTTGGTTATGGATGTACCAATATATCCATCCTCTCGACTCTCAAGATGACCAGTGATTTGGGACAGCCAGAGACCCCTTCTCCTCTCCTCCAGCTAGGAGCAGCCTCATCTGCATACCCCAATGACCCATGCAAATATTTTTATTTTCTATCTATGCTATGAAAAGAGTTGGCAAGCACTGATTTAACCTATTTGTTGTTGTTGTTTAGTTGCCAAGTCATGTCTGACTCTTTTATGACCCCATGGACTGTACACCAGGCTCCTCTGTCCATGGCATTTCCCAGGCAAGAATACTGGATTGGGTTGTCATTTCCTTCTCTAGAGAATCTTCCTGACCGAGGGACTGAACCCGAGTCTCCTGCATTGCAGGCAGATTCTTTACTACTGGGCCACCAGACCTTTATAGATAGTCTTACACTAATAGAATGCGTTAGTTTCAACCATTGTTGCTTTCCTAGAATCAGTCCTTTATGATTGAGAAGTTTTGCTCCTTTTAAGTTTTGCTAAATCATGACTGCTAGGATCTTCAAGATTTTTTCCTTATATTCAGAGTTTATATGGGTCTCTGATTTTCGTGTTTTATTTTATCTTTGTCAGGTTTTGGGATCAGGGCTAGATTTGTTTGTCATGGAATAAATTAGGTATATGCAGAGAACATCATGAGAAACGCTGGACTGGAAGAAACACAAGCTGGAATCAAGATTGCTGGGAGAAATATCAATAACCTCAGATATGCAGATGACACCACCCTTATGGCAGAAAGTGAAGAGGAACTAAAGAGCCTCTTGATGAAAGAGAAAGAGGAGAACGAAAAAGTTGGCTTAAAGCTCAACATTCAGAAAACTAAGAGCATGGCATCTGGTCCCATCACTTCATGGGAAATAGATGGGGAAACAGTGGAAACAGTGGCAGACTTTATTTTTGGGGGGCTCCCAAATCACTGCAGATGGTGACTGCAGCCATGAAATTAAAAGACGCTTACTCCTTGGAAGAAAAGTTATGACCAACCTAGATAGTATATTCAAAAGCAGAGACATTACTTTGTTGACTAAGGTCCGTCTAGTCAAGGCTATGGTTTTTCCTGTGGTCATGTATGGATGTGAGAGTTGGACTGTGAAGAAAGCTGAGCACCGAAGAATTGATGCTTTTGAAGTGTGGTGTTGGAGAAGACTCTTGAGAGTCCCTTGGACTGCAAGGAGATCCAACCAGTCCATTCTGAAGGAGATCAGCCCTGGGATTTCTTTGGAAGGAATGATGCTAAAGCTGAAGCTCCAGTACTTTGGCCACCTCATGCGAAGAGTTGACTCATTGGAAAAGACTCTGATGCTGGGAGGGATTGGGAGCAGGAGGAGAAGGGGACGACCGAGGATGAGATGGCTGGATGGCATCACGGACTCGATGGACGTGGGTCTGAGTGAACTCCGGGAGCTGGTGATGGACAGGGAGGCCTTGGCATGCTGCGATTCATGGGGTCGCAAAGAGTCAGACACGACTGAGCGACTGAACTGAACTGATCCTAACTTTTTCTATACTTTTTTCCTTGGAAATTTGAAAATACTTATTTATTTATACTTCTTTATTAGTTTTAAGAACTTTATGTGGTGACAGTTTCTTGATTTATTCCTCAATTATTATTCAAATTTTCTACTTGTAGTATGAATTTTAGTATTTTATATTTGAAGAAAAAAACATCCATTGCATTATATTTTAAAATGTATTAGCATACAATTGTGCATAGCATTTCTTTACAATTAAAAAATATTGTTTATCCTGGTTGTTATATTCCCTCTCTCATTTTTAATTTTATGTGTGTGTTTTTCTTACATAGGTTTGCCAGAGGTTCATCTACTTTATTAGCCCTTTCAAGCAACCAGCTCCTGAATTTACTTATTAATTCCACTGTTTTTACATCCTCTAATTAATTTTTTTTGCTTTTATCTTTATTATTTCTTTCCTCTTATTTTCTCATGCAATATTTTGCTCTTTTTCTAAAATGTTTCGTTTATTTTATTGGTCTTAAATTTTAACAGTGAGAGGTGAAGACGATGCTATTATACATCTGTCAGAAATCCCTTTCTCTGAGCTAGACAGGTGGTGGAGGAAATGGAAAATGGGGGCTGCTGGAAACCCAAAGCCAGAGACTACGGCAACAAATATATTTCTTCGCTTTCCTGAAAGCGTTTCTCCACAGTGGGGCAGTAGGGAGTAAGCAGTGTTGGACCTGGCTTTCAAGAGAGGAAAAGGTTTCCCTCTGTGCTGTGAGACCTGGGCACGTTTGTGCTAGGAGCCCTCCATCCAGCCTGTCTGCTGTTGGTGCAGAGGCCGTGCTTGTAATTCTCGTCCCCAGTGTTTGCTTTCTCTGAGTTTGGCTTTCCTTCCTGCTCACCATAGTAGTTAGGAAGCTCACCCTCTAGACTGATGTTTGAACTGAACTAAAATGGTCTGAATCTCCCCAGGAGTCAAGCAGAAGCAGCCCTTGAGCTGTGAGCTCAGGCTGGGATGTGGCTGCTGCACTGTCACCATCACTCCCTCTTATTTGACCCCAGAGTTTCAGCATTAGAGGCTCAGGAACAGCTTGTCTGTCTCATGGCGTCAGGAGGAGTTGAAGGATATGGCTTTCATGCTTAAATTGTTTAGAGAGGTGTGTGAAGGAGGAGGCAGAAGGAGGGTAAAAAGTGGGAGGAGGCTACAGAGATAGGCATTCCCAGGGAACAGAGGAAGCAGGTGCAGGGAAGACCCATGCTTTCCTTCCTGACCCCAGGGATCTTGCCTCTGAATATCCCCCTTCATAAATGTGTTTCTTCCAGCCTGGCTCTTGTTATGAATCAGTAGGGGGCAGCAGTCCCAATCCTAAGTGTAGGTACAACCGGAGGTGCCCAGGGCCTGCACAGTCCTGGAAGATCTGACATCTTATCAGTCACCCCTTTGTTTCCTGTGCTCTGCCGACACTAGCCCTCTTTTCTGTCCTTTAATGTACCAAACACTTTCTTAGCTCCTGGCTCCTATACATCCTGGCGCATCTGCCTGAAACATGATTCTTTGGGCTCTTATCATGGTTGGCTCTTTCTCATCATTTAAGTTGCAGCTCAACTGGATCATCACCTACTTAGAGAAGCCTTCCCTGACCACCTACCTTAGTCTCATAAAGCACTGCCCACCTCCACCCCAAGCTACTGTTAGTTCCATTTTCTTGCTGTATTTTCTCCATAGAAAAATCTTGGTTTTTTACTTGCCTGTCTCCTTCACCTGAGTGTAAGCTCCATCAGGCCAGGGGTCTTACTGCCTTGTTCACTAATGTATGCTCTAGTCCTACAATCAGTGTTTAGTACCTAGTACACACTCAGTAGATCTGTTTTGAAGGAATGAATGAACCAGTGTGGGAAGCATTATGCTAGGTGCTGGTGGCACAAACCCAGAGGGAGCTTATAGCACAGTGGGAGAGGAAGATAGGTAAATGAATAATTACTAATGGAAGGCAAGGGTGCTGTACCATCATAAGCCATGCCTCTGCATTTGGACAGGTCTGGTTTAAATCTTGGCTCTATCATTTACTGGATGCATTACTTTGGGTGGTTGCTTAAGCTCTCTGTGGCTCAGTTTCCTTATTTGTAAAATGAGGATAGTAATAATAATACTTACTCCATGGGATTGTTATGAACATTATACTATGTTATAAAGAGTCAATATGGTGTTTGATAAATGAGAGTTATTATATTGAAGTCTTAGAGTGTGTTTATAGACAGAGTGTGCTGTGCTTCTAAATTTTTTTGTTGCTTTTGACAATTTTAGCTCTAGTTGCTCTAATGGAGAGCAGTCTAGACTGAGAAGGAGCCACTGTGATATTCATTAACAGCAAGCCCACTAAGAAGAGTTCAGGCCTGGCTGATGGAGCTGGGAAAAGCTTCTCTGAGAGAGAGCAGTACCTCCTACTTTCTATTCCATCTTACAAAGCCAGGCCAGTGGAGGGAAATTAAATGCTGATAAATGCAGAGGCACTTACTACTAAAAATTCAATCAAGTGTCAAGATAGAACTGATTAAAAGAGGATTCAGAAGCTTCTAGCTGATAATCATTCTAATGTAAGACATTATTTTAATTTTTTTTGTTTATTTGACCCCAGTAAATGCCACATTGCTAATACTTTAAAGGAAAAAAAAAAGCAATATTTTGTACAGTGCCACTTTGTATTAATTTGAGAGAAATGTACTTTTATGGCATTTGGTTTCCTTTTGGCTCTCCTTCACAATTATAAGACTAAACATATCAGTTCAGTTCAGTTGTTCAGTCATGCCCCACTCTTTGTGACAACATGGACTGCAGCACACTAGGCTTCCCTGTCCATCACCAACTCCCAGACCTCACTCAAACTCATGTCCATTGAGTCAGTAATGCCATCCAACCATCTCATCCTCTGTCATCCCCTTCTCCTCCCACCTTCAATCTTCCCCAGCATCAGAGTCTTTTCCAATGAGTCAGTTCTTCTCATCAGATGACTTCTCATCAACGTATTGGAGTTTCAGCTACAACATCAGTCTTTCCAATGAATATTCAGGGCTGATTTCCTTTAGGATGGACTAGTTGGATCTCCTTGCAGTCCAAGGGACTCTCAAGAGTCTTCTCCAACACCACATTTCAAAAGCATCAATTCTTCGGCACTCAGCTTTCTTTATAGTCCAAACCTTATATCCATACGTGACTAATGGAAAAGCCATATCTTTGACTAGACAGAACTTTGTTGGCAAGGTAATGTCTCTGCTTTTTAATATGCTGGTTAGGTTGGTCATAGCTTTTCTTCCAAGGAGCAAGTGTCTTCATTTTCATTTCATTTCATTTTCATTAATTTCATGGCTGCAGTCACCATCTGCAGTGATTTTTGGAGCCCCCCAAAATAAAGTTTCATATTTTCCACTGTTTTCCCGTCTATTTGCCATGAAGTGATGGGACCAGATGCCATGATCTTAGTTTTCTGAATGTTGAGTTTTAAGCCAACTTTTTTACTCTCTTCTTTCACTTTCATCAAGAGGCTCTTTAGTTCTTCACTTTCTACCATAAGGATGGTGTCATCTGCATATCTGAGGTTATTGATATTTCTCCTGGCAATCTTGATTCCAGCTTGTGCTTCATCCATCCCAGCATTTCGCATGATGTACTCTGCATATAAGTTAAATAAGCAGGGTGATAATATATTTGACATACTCCTTTCCCTATTTGGAACCAGTCTGTTGTTCCATGTCTGGTTCTAGCTGTTGCTTCCTGACCTGCATACAGATTTCTCAGGAGGCAGGTCAGGTGGTCTGGTATTCTCATCTCTTTCAGAATTTTCCACAGTTTATGGTGATCCACACAGTCAATGGCTCTGGCATAGTCAGTAAAGCAGAAGTAGATGTTTTTCTGGAACTCTCTTACTTTTTTATGATACAATAGATGTTGGCAATTTGATTTTTGCTTCCTCTGCCTTTTCTAAATCCAGCTTGAACATCTGAAATTTCATGGTTCATGTACTGTTGAAGCTTGGCTTGGAGAATTTTAAGCATTACTTTGCTAGTATGTGAGATGAGTGCAATTGTGTGGTAGTTTGAGCATTCTTTGTCATTGGAATGAAAACTGACCTTTTTCAGTCCTGTGGCCATTGCTGAGTTTTCCAAATTTGCTGGCATATTGAGTGCAGCACTTTCATAGCAACTTTTTAAAGAATTTGAAATAGCTCAACTGGAATTCCATCACCTCCACTAGTTTTGTTCGTAGTGATGCTTCCTAAGGCCCACTTAACTTTGCATTCCAGGATGTCTGGCTCTAGCTGAGTGATCACACCATTGTGGTTATCTGGGTCATGAAGACCTTTTTTGTACAGTTCTTCTGTGTATTCTTGCCACCTCTTCTTAATATCTTCTGCTTCTGTTAGGTCCATACCATTTCTGTCCTTTATTGTGCCCATCTTTGCATGAAATATTCCCTTGGTATCTCTAATTTTCTTGAAGAGATTTCTAGTCTTTCCCATTCTATTATTTTCCTCTATTTCTTTGCACTGATCACTGAGGAAGGGTTTCTTATCTCTCCTTGCTATTCTTTGGAACTCTGCATTCAAGTTACAAGTATCACTGATACTTGAAAGCGATCAGTGTCTGAAATGAAAGAAACTGTAGGGATTATTCAGGTGAACTCTTCATTTTGTAGAGAAAAAACTGAGGCCCAGCATCTTGCATGAGGATATTAGATTTGAAAAAAGCAGTGTTTTAGAAAGTTTAATCTAGTAACACAGCGAAAAACCTCCTGTTGGTCTGCTACCAATAAAACGTCCACTTTGCTGTTCTGGGCCAGCTTCTCATGTTCCTGTTTCATTAATTCAACAAAGTAATTAAGTGCTTACCATGTGCCACACACGGTTGGTGCTGGGTACAAGCAACATACACACAGCCCACCTTACTGTTCAGCTGGCAAACTGAAAGAACAACAGACAAAAAACAAGCAAGAAGGGATGCACAGGATATTGGGGGAGCACCTAGGAAGCTTGCCTAATTCAGGCTGGAGCAGGAGGGGATATGGAAGAGGGCTGTCATCAAAGGCTTCTAGGGGGAAATCTTATCATTCCATCTAAATTGAGAACTGAAGTTTTAACTGGGAGTTAGCCATGTGAGTCGAGGTGGAGGGCAGCTATATGTTACTACCAGAGGGGATACGAAGTACAAAGGTCAACGAAAGAACACATGGTATGGCCATAAACAAGGAATGAAGTACTGATATATGCTACCACATGGAGAAACATTGACAACATTATGCTAAGTGAAAGAAGTCAGACACAAAAGGCCACATATTGCATGATTCCACTTATATGAAAAGTCCAGAATAGGTAAATCCATGGAGACAGAAAGTAGATTAATGAGTGGTTTCCTAGAGCTAGGGCAGAGGGAGGTGGCTGGGGGTGATGGCTAAGGGGTGTGGGACTTCTTTGGGGGGTGATGAAAACATTCTAAAATTGAGTGTGATGATGGATGCGCAATTCTATGAATATACTAGAAGCCAATGAATAGTGCACTTATAAAAAGGAGAATGTGTTATGCTGTAGAAACTAAAAGACATATGATATGACTAGAGGATAGAGAGAGAGGAGAAGAAATAGCAAGGGATAAGGTTGAAGAGATAATATTACTATGAAAAGCTAACATTTATAGAGCACTATTTGAAAACTATGCATATATTAACAAAGTATTAAAAAACAGCTCTAGAATGTAGGTACTGTAATTACCTCATTTTACAGATGAGAAAACTAAGACATAAGGAAGTTAATTTGCTCAAAGTTACACAGCTACTAAAAATGGTAAAGCTGAGATATAAACCCAGCCAGTCTTGCTCCCGAGTGTAACCGTTACACTTTACCATGAAAGCAAGATCTGATCATGAAGAGCTTTGGAAATCACGTTCAGTGCTCAGTCGTGTCCGACTCTTTGCAACCCCATGGACTGTAGCCTGCCAGGCTTCTTGGTCCATGGAATTCTTCAGGCAAGAATGCTGGAGTGGGTAGCCATTTCCTTCTCCAGAGGATCTTCCTGACCTAAGGATCGAACCTGCATTGGCAGGTGGATTCTTTACCACTGGGCCACCTGGGAAGCCCAGAAATCATGTTAAAGAGTTTTAATTTTTTATTGAGGTCCTCTTAAAGTGTTTTAAGCGGAGGTGATAAGATCAGACCTGTGTTGGAAAAGACTAATTGCATTCCTGTTGCGATGTGACCAAATGGATTGGGCGGGGGCGGGGGGAAGAGTAGCAAGATCAGAGGTGGTAAGTTCTGTAAGGAGTTGATCTGAACTGCTGCTGCTGCTGCTAAGTCGCTTCAGTCGTGTCCAACTCTGTGCGATTCCATAGATGGAAGCCCACCAGGCTGCCCCGTCCCTGGGATTCTCCAGGCAAGAGTACTGGAGTGGGTTGCCATTTCCTTCTTCAATGCATGAAAGTGAAAAGTGAAAGTGAAGTCCCTCAGCCATGTCCAACTCTTAGCAACCCCATGGACTGCAGCCTACCAGGCTTCGTTGACCATGGGATTTTCCAGGCAAGAGTACTGGAGTGGGGTGCCATTGCGATCTGGGGGCTGTGCAATAAGAATGACAGTAGCAATGAGGATGAAGGAGGAAGAGAAGATAGATTTCAGAACTATTTAGGAGAATTAATTGACAGAATGTGATGATTGACTGTAGAGAGAGAGTCGAGGTTGACTCAAGGGTTTTCATTTGGACAGCTGGCTTGCTGATGATGCTGTTTTCTGAGCTCATAGAAAGAAGATGAAATCGGATTTTTGTACGTTGAGTATGTGCTGTGCTGCGTTTAGTTGCTCAGTCATGTCCTACTCTTTGTGACCCTCTGAACTGTAGCCTGCCAGGCTCCTCTGTCCATTGGGATTCTCCAGGCAAGTATACTGGAATGGGTTGCCGTGCCCTCCTCCAGAGGATCTTCCTGACCCAGGGATCGAATCCAGGTCTCCTGCATTGCAGGCAGATTCTTTACCATCTGAGCCGCTAGGGAAGCCCATGTTGAGTATAAATTCAAGTTTAAATGTTGAGTAGGATGTTGGATATTAAGGTCCAAAAATGAAGGGGATGTACCACACCAGGAATACAGATTTGGGGAGTTATCAGCCTACCGACGGTATTTGAAGCCATGGGCATAGGTGAGTGCTCAGAATAGTGTGTCAAGTGAGAAGAGAAGAAGGCCTAGGGCACATTCTCAAGGTCTACCACTGTTTAAGGACTGACAGTCTGAGGAAATTGAGCTGGAGAAGCCAAAGAAGGAGGACCAAAATCAGGAGAACCTGATTTTGTAGAAGGCAAACGAACAGAATGCTTCAAGAAAGAGGGAGTGTCGGCTGCGTCAGATATATCTGAGAGCTAATGACGGGAAAGGGCCCATTGAGTTTTACAATAAGGGGTCAGTCCATTGGTGAGTGCAATTTCAGTGGAGTATGGGGAGAGGAAGACTGATTACAGTCATTGAGAGAGTGATTCATAGGAAACTTGCTTTTTGCCTTTTTTCCACAGATCCCACTAGCTGATTTTTCTACTTGAGTTACTCTCTGCCTTGTCCAGAGAGGTAGCTCCTATTGAACACTCAGCTTCCTTTCCCTTTAAAGCTCCATTTTGCTGGTGATAACTAAATGGAAATAGGCAGCAGATAAAAAAAATTCTAAGGAAGGGATTTAAGGCTTCTAGAAATCTGATAACTTTCTTATCATGCTTATTTCCTAGACCAGTTTTTTTCTAAAATATTTTCCACAGATACTAGATGGTAAAAGGGTTATGTGATTAAGCATGTTTCTTTTCTATCTGACATTTGAAAGCCTTTAATATGCTTATATACCTTGTGAATCTGTGGGTGCACTGAGTGTAGAATTAATGATGCTGTGTTTCTCAAACTTACTTGATCATGGAACCTTTTGTTAAGAAGCATTCATAAGATTAGTGTTCCCCAGTATACACTTTGGGCAAGTCTACTCATGTTTATAATTCCAAATAACACTCTTCTGATGGCTCTAGAAGTTTTAAAACCCTCTGACTATTACTCTTCCACTCTTGAGAGTGGAGCTCCTACTCCTTCACCACCTCTTCAAAGTCTACATTCCCTTTCTCTTACAGAATGAAAGCCTACTATGGAGGTGCATACAGGGTTGGAAAATGAAAGCCCAGCCAGGATCCCATTGCAAATGTATAGAGTTTCATTTATTTATCCATCCATCCATTCGTTCAGAGATTAACCAAGCACCTACTGTGTGCCAGACACTGCACATGGTCCTGGAGATATTTCAGTGAATTCAACAGCAAAAAAACGCAAACCTGCTCTCACAGAACTTATATTCATAGTAGCAGGTGACAGACAGTAATCAAGTAGACAAAAATATAGAATGATTTCAGGCATGAAAGGATGAACTCCTAAACCAACTAAGGTAGAGGGAACAAGAATAGATTAGTTAAGTCTCAGGAGCAGGTATAGGGCATAGGGAGAGAAATTTCAGTTTGGCAAAGCTGAATGAATGAAACCCAGTCCAGAGCTTGGCATTGCCAGTCCTTTTTTGCTTATATCTTTCTCCCAGAGAAGCTCTGGGCAGCGTTTTCTTTGCTTACTTAGAAAACCAATTGTCTTTCTTCACATCTATTGCCTGGATAAGGATGTTAAGGAAACCACAGAACATTCTGAAGGGTGTCAGAGGGGTACTTTTAGACCTCCTAACTTGACACAAGTTGAAGTAATAACTTATCTTGTGTTTGTAGTTTTTAAAATGCTTTTTCATACAAGGTAGAATTTATTAGCCCCATTATGTAGAAAAGGACATTGAACCTTATAGTCTGACTTGCTGAAGATTGTATAGCTGTTCATCCTTGGGACTGGGTCTTGAACTCAAGTCTAGCTGGCAAAACATCTAAACGTTGGTTATATTACTGCAGATTTAAAAATTCTCATGCTCATGGACATGTCTGGATTATTTTTGTGTGTTGGGGGGAGTGGTAGGGAGTGGAGAGGGTAGAGAGGAAGGAGGTGAAGTAATGATTAACTCTCCTTGAGGGAAAATGGTCCCTGTTAATGCATTTAGATTGAATGAAAGAGTTGTCAGGGCAAGGGCCAAATAGCGATTAGATCTTTTTCCCTCCGAGTAATCTCCATTCAGGGCCACATAAATTAGAATCCTGAGGGGAGGAACTGTGAAGCAACAAACCCTTTAGTCTCTCTCCCAACTAGTCAGACACTTTGAATGAGAGAATCTGGATGGAGTTTATGTGAAGGTTTAGGTTTGTAGCTTAAAGGCAGATGTGGTGAACTTGAAGAAGGCTCAGAGGAGCTGATAAAAGGATTGCAGAATAGAGGTTGAATTAAAAAGGTTGACAGGATTGGAATTGTTCTACTTGAGACTTGCCGACCTCTCGCATCATCCCTTATAACTTCCTGCTTGCAGTTTGTGTTTCTGAGGTACTGAAATGCTTAGAGCATTTCACATCCCTCCTCACATTTCTATGGCATTTCTCACACCATGTCTGTGTACCAGGTTGTCCAAGTTGCTCAGGATGGCCTCTCTCCACATACCCAGACTTTACTAAGAGTTTGCACCTAACGAACTCTTACTTGGTATCTAGGACTGTGCTAAATATTTTAGAGGCAGTGATTCATGTCATCTTCATAGAAACCTTCTGAGGTAGTGTTGCCTCCATTTTCTATACAAGTGAACGGGGTTCAGAGAAGTATGGTAACTTGCCCAAGGTCACACAGTTGAATCCAGATATTTCTGATACCAGAGTTTGGCTGCCTGTGTTAGTCTGGGTCTTCTGAGAAGCAGAAACCAATATGGGATTAAATGTGCAAAAATCTCATTAGGGAAGACCAGTATGAGAGAAACTGGGGAGGTTGCTGGAGAAGGCTGAGAGCTATCAGGCTGAGATACAAATCTGAGCCCTGTTGGAAAGATAGGAAAAGATCTGGTAGGAATATCCTAGATTTTTTTTAAATTTATTTTTTATTTTACAATTCTGTATTGGTTTTGCCATACATTGACATGAATCCACCACGGGTGTACATGCATTCGTTCCCAAACATGAACCCCCCTCCCACCCCCCTCCCCACCACATCTCTCTGGGTCATCCCCGTGTACCAGCCCCAAGCGTGCCATATCCAGCATAGGACATAGACTGGCAATTCGATTCTTACATGGGAATATCCTAGATTGCCAGGTAGTCAAAGAAAGATTCAGAGAGGCCTTCACCGTTTTCTTTAGCCAAAGTCTGGTGCTGGGGGATTCCTGCATCTCCCCCACAACAGGTCTGTCTTACTGCTCCTGATGGCCTTAGTCTCTTCACTAGAGATGGCCTGTGGAAGTGAAGCCTTGTGCACATTCAGTGATGAATTTCAGAATACAGCACCTCAGGCCTTTGATCAAATTATGCTCCTTGTAGTTCAATATCACCTGGGCTAATTTTGTCCCTCCAGGGGACATTTGACAACACCTGGGACATTTTTGATTGCCACACGTTGGAGGAGGGTGCTCCTGACATCCAGTGGGTAGAGGCCAGGGAGGCTGCTCAACATCCTGCAATGCACAGCACAGTCCCTACAGCAAAGAATGATGTAGTCTAAAATACCAATAGTGTTGTGGTTGAGAAAGGCTGCTTAGTGAAAAGCCTGTGAGGACCATTCTCCTGGCCTCTGTGATTCTTCCCCTCTCCACCATACTGCCTCTGTTGTTGTTGTCGTGTCTGACTCTTTTGCAACCCCATGGACTGTAGCCCGCCAGGCTCCCCTGTCCATGGGATTCTTCAGGCAAGAATACTGGAGTGGGTGGCCATTATCTTCTTCAGGGGATCTTCCCGACCCAGGGACTGAACTCACATTTCCTACGTTAGTGGGTGGACTCTTTGCCACTGAGCCACAGGGAAGCCCCATATGGCCTCTCCCGGCAAGCTTTCTCTGCCTTTCCGCCTTACCCTCACTCCTTTAGGTGCTCTTCCTCTCCTGCTCTTCCAGCATTCTTCAGATATGCATCATAGTGCTTATCAAACTGCGTTATTGTTGCATGTTTACTTATCTGTCTCCCTCTATGGACTGTGAGAACCTTGAAGGCTCTGAGCTGTTTAGTGGCAAATGTAGTAGTATATGACAGGATGTCACATAGCTCCTTTTCAGAACCCATTTACCCTAGTAGCTCCCATAACTCTCTGCTTAATGCTCAGCAGTATGGAAAAGCCCCTTCTGAACGTTTTCTCTTGAATGTCCTAGAGTAGCTCAAACTCAACACACAGTAATAGAATGCATGCATGCTGCTGCTGCTTAGTTGTTTCCGTCGTGTCCGACTCTGTGTGACCCTGTGGATTGCAGCCCAGCTCTGTCCATGGGATTCTCCAGGCAAGAACACTGGAGTGGGCTGCCATGCCCTCCTCCAGGGGATCTTCCCAAGCCAGGGATCGAACCCAGGTCTCCTGCATTGCGGGCAGATCCTTTACCACTGAGCTACCAGGGAAGCCCAATAAAATGTATAGGCCTCCTCAAAGCTGATTTTCTTCTTATGTTTTCTTCATCTGTGAATGGCCGCATAATTTATCCAACTATTGAAACTAGAAACTTTGGAGTCATATCTTTTTCTTCATCTCCCCAATATCTCTAAATCACTAAATCCTCCCAAGAATTTTACTTTTATTCATCTCTCTCAAATCTTCCCCCTTTACTCCATTCCCAGAGCCATTGCCTAAACACTGACTCTCATCACTTCCTTTCTGCATGATTGCAAGAGTCTTTGAACTCATCAACCTGCTTCCACTCTTTCCACACGTCCCCCTCAAATTTACACTCGACACTGCTGCCAGAGTGATAAGTCTTGCACATCTGAGCATATTATCTTCTGGCTTGAAATGCTTCAAGGGCTTCTTGTGATCTTCAGGATAAAGTCCAAACTTCTTATCACAGTGCACATGACATTCATGACCTGGACCCCTGCCTGGCCTTCCAATCTTGTTTCCCATCACTTCCTCACACAAACCTTTGCCTCTAACTGTTTCTCAACTGGGAGTGATTTTGCCCCCTGAGGAACATCTGGCAATAACTGGAGACATTTTTGGTTGTTGCAACGCAGGGAAGCGAGGTGCTACTCAAGTAGTAGGTCGGATCTAGAGCTATTGCTGCTCAACATCCTACAATGCACAGGACAGCCTCCCACAACAGTGAATTATCCAGGCCGTAATGTCAATAGTAACTGTATCAACTGGGCTTCCCAGGTGGCTCAATGATAAAGAATCTGCCTGCCAATGCAGGAGACACGGGTTTAATCCCTGGGTTGGGAACATCCCCTGAAGGAGGAAAGGGCAACCCACTCCAGTATTCTTGCCTGGGAAATCCCACAGATAGGAGCCTGGTGGGTTACAGTCTATGGGGTCTCAATGAATTGGAGATGACTTAGTGACTAAACAACAACAACGAACTGTATCAACTACCTATAGTTCCTTGGGAACAGCATGCTGCTTTCACCAGCCTGTGTCTAAAACATGCCTGCCTAAAACATGCCTTTCTCTTTTTCATCTTGGCTAACTTCCACCTGCCCTACAAAACTCCAGTTAATTCTCACCTCTCCTGGGAAGCCTTTCCTGACCTCTCAGCCTAAATTAGATGTCCCTCCTTTGTGCTCCATGGCCCTTGGTGCCTATCCCCTCAAGCACTTATAAGAGAGCATTGCAATTATTTTATTGTCTATTCCCTAGACAGATTGAATTCCTTAACAGCCAGTACCACCATTTATTCATGTTTGTATTCCCCGCAGTTGGCACATGGTACGTTTCAATAAATGTTTATTACATGAATGAATGACCACATGATCTAAACACATGACTGCTCAGATCCAAAACAGAGTAGAAGCTATTCCTTGTCATCATCCTCACCATTTGTCTTTATGAGATGCCTAAAAAATTTACTGTGATGTTTGGCCAGCAAACTTACTAGAAGTTGATCCGAAAGGATTCCTTCATTTATTCATCAGTGTTTCATTGGTTATCTAGTAGATGCCAGACACTGAGCTAGGCACTGAGGACACAGCAATGAATAAGACAGACATTTCTAAGTAGTCTCAAGGAATTTACAAATCTAGCAGGTTATACATGTTTGACTGAAATCTAGTTTGTCTAAGTAGACCACCTTGGGGATCCCAGTTAAGGGTCTGGAAATAATATCTATTAGAAAGAGTGCTTTCCAGTCTGGTTTGATTTGCTTGTAGTAAATTGACCATCTTGCAAATCCTTGCTGTAATAGGTATGTCCTTCCCCTTAGCAATACACAGAGTAAAAATGCAGTTAAACTTGCTCTATTTCTGGCCCTGAGTATTCATACATAGGACTGTATCTGAAAGGAAGAAGAAGATTACTGATCTGAATAAGCTGCAAAATAAGTGCAGCCACTTCCTTAATTGGCTTTGTATAAAGAACATGAAAGCTCATTACATATCTTGTCAATTGCCCCCATCTCTGGAACTGGGGCAGCAATTAAATAATGAAAACAGCTCACTAGCACAGAAACAGTTAACATTAACTATGGTAGTGGGTGTCAGGTGAGGTTTGGGCCTGTTATCTCTTTTCTAGGAGTGTCTCAAACTCAGCTACAGCACTAAGATATCCAAAGCAAAGGAGTAAATCATTACATTTTTCCAAGTGGATCTAATGCTATTCATTCAACTTATTTGAGTAGCTTTGGGATGAACACTGAAAGTGGAAGTGTTAGTTTTAGTTACTCAGTCGTGTCCAACTCTTTGGGACCCCATGGATTGTAGCCTGCCAGGCTCCTCTGTCCACCGAATTCTCCAGGCAAGAATACTGGAGTGGGTTGCCATTTCCTTCTCTAGGGGACCTTCCTGACCCAGGGATTGAACCCAGGTCTCCTGCACTGCAGGCAGATTCTTTTTCATCTGAGCCATCAGGGAAGCACTACTAAAAGACTTATTTTGACCACGATTGGCATGGAAGGGACAGTATCCTCCAGGTGCCGAGAACAATTTCCAACTGACATAACCTTGGGGTTATTATGGAGTCTTTGGGCATCAGAGGAAACCTCTGCTTTCATCCATTTAGCAAATATTTATTGAGCACATACTATACATCAGGCACCACGCTGTGTGCTAGAGATGCTGCAATGGAGGGGGCGGTAAGACAAAAATCCCTGACCTGGTGGAGTTTACATACCATTGCGTAAACATTTGGTGAACAAAGATAAGCTGTTCTGCGTGTATGGGAGAATTCCTGCTGGGTTTATGTTCAGCCTTTCTCCTCACCCCTTTGCCCCCTCCCCAGGAAGGGCTAGTAATTCTTTTACAGATTTTGTAACTTTGGGGGGAACTGAACTAGATGGATATATCAAATCATTGATGAAACTGTCTTGACCCTTAGGTACAATTGGAGTTTTCCCTTAAACACTTACCTTGCCTTTCAGGGCTTTACTGCTATAAATGGAATCATTCTGGTTCTCAGTATCCATGATTAAGCTCCTCTGTTTGCATGTTCAAATCTTGAGGGTGCCCCTTGGGCGTTTGGAGAGCATTTAGCACACTCAGCAGCCTCTGCAACAGAAGCCAAAGTGGCAGCAGGAGTGCATTCCATAAAAGCAGCTCTCTTCCTAGAGCCCATAATTAGAATGTGTTAACTACATCCTCTTTGCATCTGGTACAGAGCAATTGAAGGGTGACAGAGGCAGAATGGAAATGGTACCCATAAAAACGTCTCACTATCTGTAAAGGTAAGAAGTTGGTCTTTATTCTCACTTGTCCACTGGAAGTTAGGTTTTTTCCCTGCCCTAGATTAGACACCTATGGAATCCTCACTATTTTCAGAGCAAAGGATTCTATGCTAAACACCACAGTTCCTGACACATTGTAAGAATTAAAAAAAACAAAACAAAACAAAACAAAACATGAGAGCTATCATCATCATCATCATGTTAGCAGAGAATGAGATAACTAGAAGTAAACATATTGGATTGAGAGGAGTTCAGGTCTGTGATCTGATTTTGTCACTAAATAGTCATGGGGTGTCTCAGATGCCATGATAAGAAGTGCAGTCTGGCGTATGGAATAGGGAGGAAGGAGGAAGTGGAAGGAATCTGCTCTCAGGAGCAGATTGGGGCTAGGGAGGAAATAATCAAGTTGCACAGTGTTACTAGATACGCAGATCCGCCCTTCACTCTGCTCTGTGCCACAGGAGGCGGATCCATCTGGATTGCATTAATGGGCTCCCTTGCCTCCTGACTTCTGGTTGTGTTTGGCACCAACTGGAGATCAGAGGGTGGACGGAGAGTGAAGTTGGAGTATTTATTCCCCAGGCTCTCTTCTGATGGACTGAGTACTGGCAGCAGCTGCTTCCCTCTGCTGAAGGCCACAGGTCCTATAAAACCACATTCTTCATACTGTTCCCTCTCCTTAGCCCTTTGGGTGGGTAACAGCTCCCTGCTACTACTATCTCCTGGGTACCACCCAGTCTCTTGTGAGGTTCCTACACTCTACTCGTACCTTTATAGATAACCTCTTTATGAAATTCTCCCAACAGTACTCAATTTGAGTATGCCATCTGTTTCCTGCCCAGACCTTAACTGATAAACCTGGCTGATTCTTGTACTATATCCCCAAACCCAAGGCATTAGCATCATCACATCAGAAGATGTCCCTCCTTTTGGTCCCTCAAGCCCCTAGCACAGTGCTTGGCAAATAGAAGGCACATGGTAAAGATTAGGTAAATGAATAAATTAATGGACTTTAGTGAGGAGAGCTGGGTGGTCCAAAGGAAAGAGTTAACTAACTCGGGTATAGTTCTGGTCATCAGGAGTTCTCAAAGGGCCAGTCTGGCAAAAGGAGATGCCTTACAGTGGGGGCATAGCATTTAGGGAGAGCAGAATCCAGCTCTTAGAAGAAGGTTGGCAGAAATCGAGCAAGAGTAGTTTCTAAGACCCTAGTCACTGCCTGAGGTTCAAGATAGGGCCCAGATATGGGTGTTTAAGGACAGAAAAAGCAGCATTGCAGAGTTAGACTTAATCACTGGAGTTTTGGAGGAGAGTGTCCTGATTGATTGATTTATAGGCCTGGAATCTATTGAGTAGGAGTGAAAGAGTCTAATTCACTAGGCTGGCATAGTTTGAGGACTCCTAACTAGTCATCCATGAAAGGTATTTATTGGGCTCCTTATTCTGATTTTAACACTTACCAAACAATCTTCAAGACTTAACTCAGTTTTCATTATCTTCCTTCTTGGAGAGAGAGTGCACAAACTAGCCAACATGTACCATTTTTTCAGTATAAAATAATGAATGATGGTGGGTGTAAGGTTAAGAATATGGGCATTAGAATCAGATAGACTTTTATTAATATAAGAATCCTAACTTGCCCAGCTTGGGTAAGTCCTAACCTTTCTGAGTTTTGTTTGTTTATTGACTTTAAAAATGAAGGTGGCAGTAGTGGTTTTCTCATAGTTTTGCTATGACTGTTAAATAAGATAATTCATATAAAGCCCTTAGAACACTTCTTGGCATATAGTAAATACATAGTAAAGTTTATATTAGTACTTGACTTTCTTGTTTATCAGTCCCTTGGAGTTTGATTGGCCCTAGAGCAACTCATAAAAATAAGTTTCTGAATCTGCAATACTGAAGCCTGTGGCCAGTCTTCATGATGCTGCCACAGCCATTGCTCAGCTCAGTTCTATGTCAATCACTAGCATTGGCCAGAGGAGAACAGTTCTCTCTCCTCTGTGCTCCCTCAGCTTTTGGTTTGTGCTTCTGTCATTGTGAGCCATGTGAGTTCAGGGTGAAGCATAAGAGTATGAGCTCAGATACACTTTTTGAAGAGTTTTAAAATAAAATTTCATTTGCATACATCATTCTAGGATGTCAACCTCTTCTGAAGAATAAGTTGGGCACTTCAGCATATGAGGGCACCTGCTTCTCTCCTCTTGTTCCAATCCCTGTTCCTTCCACTCCCAGACACCTGCCTCCTGCTCTGAACAAGTGTTGGAAAGCAAATATGGCCGAAATAAATACCATTCAAGCAGTGCCTACCCTGCAGGGAGCCCATAAAAGGAGAAGGCCCCTCTAAACTGGAGATCTGTTTATTTTGCAATTAACAAAAGGTCAGGAGGCCTGGCATAGAATCCAAGTGTTACTCTGCTGTGTTAGCAAGAATTGTGGAGTTTGAAAGTTATTGCTGAGGATTTGGTATTTTTATTATGAATTCTGGGAAGCCAAAGGTTTCTGGGTAATATGTAAATCACAGCAAAGTATTCTGCCATGGTTTGACCCAAAGTTAGCTCCTTTTTGGCGATATAAAAGGTCAATAGGTCATGGGAGCTCCTCTGTGTTACCTTAAAATGACCCCTTTTGAGGATGTAACAGATTATTAATCAGGAGCCATATCAAGGAGCTATGGCTAGGGAGGAGCCAGCTTTCAACCTTTGATTTAGGACCTGGGAATTTACAGTTCTCTTTCTTCCGCAGGGCCCTAAATTGGCTTGACATAAGTTTAACAGGAACATTTATTTAGCTGTGGTTCTTTTCATCACAGGGCATTATGGGATATCATCCATTCAAAAAAAGTTTTGAGAACCTATTATGCACTAGGTACTGAATTAGAGTGATGAAGACACACAAAAGAATCAGAGGACCTTGTCCTCAAAGTCCTTGAAGTCCAGCAGGGACACAGACATGAAAACAGAAATGCAGTAAGTTGTTATGGGTGATGTGATGGAGTGTGTACCAGGGCACAGTGAGACCAAAAGCAAAGAAAGTCAAGTTGCTTAGTCGTGTCCGACTCTTTGCGACTCCATGGGCTGTAGCCTACCATGCTCCTCCATCCATGGGATTTTTCCAGGCAAGAATACTGGAGTGGGTTGCCATTTCCTTCTCCAGAGGATCTTCCTGACCCAGGGATCAAACCTGGGTCTCCCGCGTTATAGGCAGATGCTTTACCATCTGAGCCACCAGGGAAGTTCAACCAAAAGGAAAGAGTGGCCCAGGAAACAGGAAAGGCTTCATAGAGGAGGTAGTGTATTTCAATTGCATGAGCAAAAAAGCATCTTTTAAATGAGAAAAGTACCTCCCTAAGATTTGCTTCTTTGTTGCATTGGCCACAGCATAACTGATCCTGCATTTACTTTAGCCCTCTTCTATTGGCTTGTATCTACTTGTACTTTGACAATTGGTTTTGAAGTCTTAATTGTAAGATTGTGCATTTCAAATTCTTTGACTTTGCCTTTGAAGCTAAAGCGCTTATGCTCCTCTATCCCTCAGTTAATGCATATATTACATTGGTTAACAATGGAAGATTTCTGTACTACGTGTGTCATCTCAGGCCGGAAACTTCTTGGAAGGGGAATCCCTTTGTTGTTATAAGCTGCCTGCCTCATAAGCTTTTAAAGCTTATTACATGAGGTGCATGCTGGGAGGTAAGGGATGATAAAGTATTTGGGCTACAAAACCCAGTTCAGAATACTTTCCTCTTAGCACCAAACTACCTCAAACCCTGAGTCACATGTCTTACCTGCTACTAGCCAGGTAAGGTCCTATCACCATGCCTTAACACTCCCTTTCTACTGATGAGACTCAGAACCAGAGCAGCATCATTGCTTCTTTTTTATTCCTGGGGCTCTCAGAATGCTTTTTCAATAGCAAGTCATAATTCTTGTCATATAGGAAACAAATATCAATACAACTATCAATTGACATATGTGTGTGTATGTATGTGTGTATACACACGTATATAAAACCAAAGACCTATGTAAAACTTCTGAACCTGGCTTAATATCTTCCTGGGAAACTCCAGCTACTGCACACAGACTAGAACCCTTGGCACGATAGGCTCCCACAGGTTTTAGAGATGAAGTGCTCTTAATAGGATTAGAAAAATGAAATTCTTATTTAAATATTCTCTTTACACATGTCCCTTAAATGACTTATGGCTCACTTTTTTGAGCATGCACTTTATAGCTTGATGATCTTAGAAAATATTGTTCAAAAGTAACACATTACAGGTGTCATTGCAATCCAAAGAGATGTCTCAAAGGGCGTGACTGGCCAGAGTATCTTCTAGGATACCTCTAAGTTACCTGATTCTAGGATACCTCTAAGTTATCTTATTGATGAGCATTTGAGCTTCATGTTTGAAGCCCAAATGCTTGAAAGCTGACTTAATATGACATTAGCTTAATAACATTTATGAAACCAAAGAAGAAAAACAAAGTTGTTTGGCACTTGGCAAGAAAGTCAGTGCTCATTTTTGTTGTAACACAACTTTCTAGTGAGAACCAAGGTAAATAACAAGTTGGGGAAAATGGTCACCTATTGATCCTAATAGTGAGATGTCAAACCGTGTGTTTCAAATTAAGAGAGAGGGTGCGAGAAACCTCTTCTTCCTTACCACTTGCAAACTACTTGAAAATCTGCCTCAGTAAAATCTCATCTATTTGGACTAATGGGGGTGGGGGCAGGCAGGCCAATCTGAATTAGTGACAGGTTGGAATTCTGGAATGTCTTAAAACATGCCCTTTTATTAGTTGAAGTCTATGTGTACAATAACTCAAACTAACTGCTCACAATGGTTCCCAAGAGAGATTCTCAGAGACTTGCTTTCTAGAATAGATAAGACCCATTTGTTATTAGCAGTTTCCATTGACTCATAAACCATGTGCTGAAGTCCTTAATAAGTTTGTTCCTTTAAGGAGACAGAAATGCATTTGCAGTATGGTTTAAAGAATCCTGCCCAGCAAACTTTTTCTTCATGGGGAATGCAAAGAGATCTCTCCCTAGAATCTCTCACACACAGAAAAGGAAGTTAAGAGAAGCAGAGAATGTAGAATTGGGAGAAACACCCCTTCCCTACCCCAGCCTCTGCTTGAGTCCTTCTGGTCACAGGAATGGAGATCACTACCTCTGGAAGCTGATCAGTGCTAATGTTTAGAAATGGTGTTCCTTTACTCTCCATTATTTGAGGGGAGGGCAGCTCCTCAGAGCCTCTGTGAGGGTGGATTTGTCACATCAGTATCTTTTGCCTCCCTGCCTCCTTCACTTGGGTGTAAAAGTGGAAAGCTGATCTTGGTTGCCCACCCATCTCCTGTCCTCCCCCACTGCTTCCTCTCTCATCCTGGAGCCCTGTAATAAAAAACAGGAAACAAACTGTTAGCTGAAAACCAGTCGTGTCCCTTTTTGGGTTATTTGCCTACTCATTAGGAGTTGTGGAAGATCCTAATCCTTCAAGATTTGAAAAAAGGACTATAATTTTGGAATGCATGACAGGCTGTGGCGTTGGTATATTTTTTGAGAAATGTATTGGGAGCAGCATCTAGTCAAATTACCCTGTATGGACAGCCTGCCCTCCTTCCATCCCAAAATGCACTCACCTTTGCTCTGTTGGGTAATGTAAATACCCAGCTGCCTCTCCATATCTGGGCTGAATGTTTGTGTTCTCTTGCCTGTGTGGCCTTGACACGCCTGACCACATCATGAAGGGTCTGTATTACAATGTAAACTTCAGCAAAGGGTTTGTGTTTGTTAATCTTTGAACAATGCTCACAAAAAGAGGTTTAATAAGTGTTTAAATTTTTTTAAATTGTGGTGAAATACACTTAACAGAAAATTTACCATCACAATCATTGTAAGTGTACAGCTCAGTAATATTAAGTATATTCAAGTTGTTGTGCTACAGAGCTCTAGAACTTTTTCATCTTGTTAAACTGAAACTCTATGCCTGTTAACGTGAGAAACTCTCCATTCCTCCCTCTTCCTAGCCCCTGGCAGCCAACGATTCTACTTTCTTGTCTTTTTGTGGCTGGTTTAATTCACTCAGTATAATGTCCTCAAGGTCTATCCAGTTACACCGTGTATCAGAATTTCCTTCCTTTTAAAGGCTGAATAATACTCTATTTGTATGCATAAATGCTGCTATGAGCTGCTACTACGGCTGCTGCTAAGTCGCTTCAGTCGTGTCCGACTCTGCAACCCCATAAATGGCAGCCCAAAAGGCTCCTCCGTCCCTGGGATTCTCCAGGCAAGAACACTGGAGTGGGTTGCCATTTCCTTCTCCAAAGCATGCATGCATGCTAAGTCACGTCAGTTGTGTCCGACTCTATGCAACCCTATGGAAAGCAGCCCACCAGGCTCCTCTGGCCACAGGATTCTCTAGGCAAGAATACTGGCTGCTGCTGCTGCTAAGTTGCTTCAGTCGTGTCTGACTCTGTGTGACCCCATAGACAGCAGCCCACCAGGCTCCTCCTTCCCTGGGATTCTCTAGGCAAGAATACTGGAATGGGTTGCCATTTCCTTCTCTGCTGGTATACAAATAGCTGCTAAAGCTTCTACTTTCAGTTCTTTTGGACATATACATAGGAATGAAATGACTGGATCATATGGTAATTATATTCTTAATTTTTTGAGGATAATAAGTTTTTTTAATGAGACTGAGGAGGCAGAGAAACATAAAGTAGATGCATTATTATATTAGAGTCTCCCATTTCACCACACATCTAATGGGTACTCACCATGTGCTCAGTGCTGTGTCTGATATAACTTGAGACCTTATGGTTCCCTCTTGTCTCTCACCACAATGTCATCTCCATAAAGGTGAGGATTTTTGCTTATTTTCTTCTTTTTTACTGCTGAATGCGCAGAATAGGGTAGCAACCAACCTAGGATAGCACATGACATTCATTAATTTTTTTCACCAAATACTGCTGAATATCTAGTATGTATCAAGTACAAAATGATCATGAAAGTCAGTGAGGAAAGCAATGTTTCCTGTCTTCTTGACTCGTGAGCAGAGTGGATGAAAGGAGGCAACAGGGTCTTTCCCCATTACTCTGTGCTAAACACTGGTGATACCCTACTTGCAAAGGGAGAAAGGGGTGAATTTAAGACCAAGAGAGAGCAGCTCAGCTAGAAATAAAGATCAGCAGAGACAGAAGCTTTTTGTGTTCCTAGACAGACAGCTGCCCATTCACAATACTGAAGCCATATTGAATTAGGAAGAGAGCAGAGAGCAGTACTTGATTATCCAAATCAACTGCTTATCTTGGCAGGGCAAAATGAGCTCTTGACTGAAAATAATTTTATTTTACTTTTGCATCAAATCGAAGTGAGGAGTTGGGGAGCTGCTATGGTCCAAGCAGTGCTTTCAAATTAGGGGATTTAAGATGTTACCTCATACCTAGTCAATTCCACTTACAGAATATTACAGAATATTCTCAGAGTTCTCTGGGGTTCACAAAATGGTGCATTCATGTAACAATGCCCATTCAAGGTCCCTCCCCTAAGTTAGCATGAGATAACTATTGCAAAAGTTTGTCTGGTAGGGAAATACCTAGGGTTCTTTACAAAGCCCTCAAAGGATTTGGCAGTCCTGTGCTGGTTCCAGGTATGCAGCATTTCTTATCCCTTCTGTGAGCCTCAAGAGATTTTTCTTGTCTATTTTCTTCTACTTTTAAAACCACCACCACCACTTATTCCATTCCTTAGGGTCCTTTTCACTTCCTTTTGGGGTAGGCTGTACTCTCTCCCGTTATCCTCTTCTTGCGGTAATCGCAGTGCTAATACTTCAAGGGAATAAGAAAGTCACAAATACAGAGAAGAGTTACACAAACTCAAGCCATTTCACAAAGTTCTTGTAATTAGTTTCTGCTTCCTTTCCTCGAAGGTACCCAGAAGCCCCAGTGGTCTGTTTTCTTTTATCTGTGAGGGTGGCACTCCTTCTTGCTTATAGAATAAGGCAACACTAATTAGCCTAGCATTCAAGGTCCTCTATAAGCAGACTAAGGTCTAGCGCTCCATTATTATCTCCCACTTGTCTTCCAGTCTACACAAACTGTCTGCTCCCGTCAAACGGTCTCCTAATTGTTTTCCCCCCAAAACTATTTTCATTCCTGCTTCCTGGTCTTTGTTCACATTAATTCTCTCAGGCTCTCTGCTACTCTTTCCTCAGGGCTTGCAGTCTTACCTTTTGTGACCACCTGGGCCCTTTGGGCAGAATTACTCCTTCCTTGGAATTCCAGTCATCCTTCTAGGGTGAGCCACTTCTCTGGATTTAGCACATGGGAGTACATATGTGTGCAGGTGTGCCTAAAGGCTATTCCGTCTCTAGGACTAACAGTACTATGCACTGAGTAGGTACTCAGTAAACATTTATTTTTAATGATGATGTCATGTTCTTGAAGCCTGTTCTTTCTTTCCCTAGGTAATGTTTACTAACGTGAATGAAGTGCTGCTGAGACTTGCTCATGTTTTTAAAAAGATGAGGATGGTGATGACTCAGTAGCAAGATCTTTTGGCAGAGAATTCATCTTGAAAATACTTGTATTATCCTAGCAACACACATGTAACAAGGGGAAACAGCCCAACAGTCTTAAGATAAAGCAGGAAAGATTTTTAGGATTTTAGTAAGCAAGACTTTCTTTCTTTCTTTCTTTCATCAAAGTGATTAAACACTGGAATGAGCTACAGAGGTAGATTATTAAGAAAATTTGTAGGGCTGGACAATTTATTCACTCATTCAAAGGAAAACTGGGAGGCAAAATAAAGGAAGGGGGGAAAAGTTTAAGTATGAAGGATTTGGCATTTATCCATGGAAAACAGAGGAAGGCGGATGCAATCTTTTTTTTTTTTTTTTTGCACTTTTGGTCTTTCAACTATGTATGGCTTCCCCAGCAGGATGAAGAGCCTTGTGGTGGGTGGGGCTCCTTCTTCACTGGGTTGTAGAGCCATCAAGCAGGCCAATAAAATTAAAAAGGCAGCAGATGTTTTTCTCCCCAAAGAAGGGGTTGGAATTGAGTAACTGTTTTTGTGATAATGTCCATATACATTTAATCACAAAAAGATACAAACAAATGACAATTGTAGCTCTGATATACTTCACCCAAAGAAGTGTTGGGGGTGAGGGGTAGAGAAGGACCTGCTGGTACAACAAGGGGCATCAGGAGTTGGAAAAAAGATAGGCTCACGCATGTAGCAGGACAGGAAGTAAAAGAATAAAAAGAAGTGCAAAAAGTCACTGAATGGAAAGCACAAAAACAAAAATAAAATATTAGTGACAAGTTTGGAACTTTGCGATTAGATTCTTGGAAGAAAGTACAGACTATTTGGCATGTATTGCACAAAAAGCTGGTGATCAAATCCAATATAGAATACATCAATCCCAGAAACATCAGACCTTGGACTGCTCAATGCCACAGTAATTTCAGGTGTCCAAGAGTAGGAATCTGTGTTTTTAATAAGTGATTTTTTTGGATTGTTTGTTGTTATTCAGTTGCTCACTCATGTTCAACTCTGCAACTCCATGAACTGCATTTGCCAGGTTTCCCTGTCCTTCACCATCTCCCAGAGTTTGCTCAAACTCATGTCCATTGAGTCAGTGATGCCATCCCACCATCTCATCTTCTGTCACCCCTTTCTCCTCTTGCCCCCAATCTTTCCCAGCATCAGGGTTTTTTCCAATAAGATCAAAGAAGTTTGGGGAGCACTCTCCTGTAAGGTAGTAGGAGTTTCATCAAAGTGTGAAACATCAAATGATTTCACTTGAAAGACAGCTCCTACAGAAGACAGAAGGAGAAGTGGGATAAAAGATTGAAAATTTGATTTGAGGAATAATAATTTTTTTTGCCCTTCTTGCTCCCAAAATGATTAAAGGTAACATAGTTATGAATAATGGATACTATCTGCTTGGTACTATACTTGTATTATTTAATGCCTATAGCAACCCCATGAGGGAGAAACTACAATTGTTATCTCCATTTTACAGATGAGGAAACTGAGACTTAGGTTAAACTATGAAAGGGTGGAGCTAGGATCCAGAGCCTCCGCTGCTCTTGTTTCATGAAACTGTTTACAAACATCAAAACAGACCAATCCAGAAATCCCAGAAACAACAGCAAAAAAACACAACTAAGTGAAGAAATTTGGATGAAGAGAAAGCGAAGGAAGGAAAGTGGGTGAAACTGAGATAGGGTCCTGTTCATTGATTCTACATTTGGCTCTGAGCTTTCCAACAGTCAAAGGGAAAGAGGCAACATCTCTTGATTCAAAGTATCCATAAGATGAAAGCAAACCTGCTTCTTAGAAGAAACATAAGGATCTCTGGTAGAATTTCCTGAGAGCAGTGTCCCATGTGGGTCCTCAAATAGAGGAGAAATGCTTCTATTGAAAGGATTTTTTCAGAGGAGAAAGGAAACTTTACTGTATTAATTTTTTAAAGCTTGGGAAAGCAAATGTTTAAAAAAGGAAATAATTTGAAGATGGATTATAATATTATTCCCTTGTAAATATGTTTTACAGTTCACACTTTTTATAATAAAAGAACTACATGTGGAGTTCTTGTCTTTGGAAATCTTAAAGAGAAAGGTGGCTATTCCTCTGGCGTGGATGCCTGAAGGCAAGGACTGGCTTAATGGGGCCCCCTCCAACTCAGGGGCTGTGATTCTATACTTCTGTCGCTGTGTAAACACTTTTACCTGGGGCAGCTTAACCAGTCTTAAACCTAAAGACTCAGCCACAGCCATGGCAATGAATGCTTCCATTGTGAGAATCCTTTCTGATAAAATAAATTAAAAACACACACACACACACACACATACACACATACACACAATAAAACAAAACCTCCACAACATTCAGGATTAAGACACACCCAAGTAAGACATTTGCAGTAACAAAAGTTTCACTTAGTAAATGCTTGTCACTGGGGATGGAGAGTCAGCACTTAAGCACCACTCGTTTAACTCTGAGCATTTGCTGAAGTCCTTTGTGTCTTAGATGTCAAAGAAATCTTTTCTAAGGGAGCCATCAGCACCACCTCAGGGGTGATGTTTTAAGCCTAATGTGAAAAAGAGAGCTTCTCTAAAACTTCTTATATGATTAACACAGTTGAATGCCCTTTATGACAAAGCATGGGGAGTGCAAATAAAATTCTCTTCAGGAGGAGACCTTCGTCCTTGCTTTTTTCTTAAATCATTTCTTAGCAATGTAACACTGGGAAAGAACTTTCACATTTCAGGGGGATAAAAGCTCAGGAACATATAGCTGTGCGGTTTAAACTGACTCAACTCATCACGAATCGGGTCAAATGGCTCAGAAGAGGCTTCCTGGCTGTATGCAGTGAGACTGAAACCTGGAGAGGAGGAGAGACAATCGAGCTACCATCACCGCATGTGTGGGGAAATGTGCTACGTGGCAATAGTTAACCCGATAGCATTTGCCTTTGAGGGTCTATTTGAATCTTTGGCCTTCTGTCTAGTGTGGCACGTCCAGGAAGAAGTGCACAGGAGGTTTCTCTAAAAAAAGAATGAGATGCTTGCTTCTGCAAAGAGAAGGGTATGGTTATGCCGCTGTCAAATGAAAGACTTCAGCCTTCCAACGGAAGGTGTCACCCTCTGGAGTGCTTGATGGACTGCTACGCTAACAGGTTTCCCCTTTATAAACAGAGTCCAGCCGCTTTGGCCTTATCTACTTGATTCTGAAATAGCTCGTCAATTTAATAGCATTCAGGTTGTTTATGCACACACAAGGCCCTTTGAAAATAACCCTTTTCATGTCGCCAAACAGGCATTTTGAAATCAACTAATTGGATGGTTGTCTGAATTCAACTCGTTGTTTTAAAAATAACCAGTTGTTCCACTGAATTACATTTTTTTACCCCCAAGCCAATTGGTGTGTGTAGACAGAGTTTGAGTCAATCCAGATGGCTGGCTGCATTTTTGACTTGAACTGACTGGATGTTTTGTGGTCAGATATATACAGCTCTTGATAGCCACTGGGGAAATGGAGTAGAAGGGAAGGAAGGTGTAGGAAAGTTAGGAGAAATTATATCAACAAAAGTTTCCATCTTGAGTGCTGTGGATCCAGACATTTTCTGCAATCAATCCTCCCTCCCCCTCAACACACATGCACACGCACACGTGCGCACACACACACACACATGCACACACACACACGCACATAGTTAAGAAAACAGAAATAAAGTAATAACATCCCTCCCAGCTGGCTCTGCTCACGGCTGTGGGTCTTTTCTTTCTTTATTTCTCTCCATGAATTTCTTCACCGCTTGGGTGGCCTGTGGAGGGATTCTGGCAACTCAGCATCATCGGTTTAGCTCCCTCTTAGGCTAACTTTTCCTTACTGTGGGGAGCTCTCCTTTGAGGGACTTCGTGCTTCTCTCGGTCTGTAAAAGCAAGGCAGGAAGAAGAGGGCTTCAGGCAGACCTGAAACCCTAATTCCAAGCATGAGGCCTGACTCTGACCCATGCAACCATTTTTCCTGAGGGAAACTGAATTTCCTGTAATGAATGTAACCAGTTCTCCCTGCTCAGGCATTACTACTATGTTTTGAGAAATTCTGAGCTTTGTATCATCTATGGGCTCCATAATTAGCTGTCAAATTCCGCTGGCATGAGGAAGTGCAGTTCAGATGCTTTCAAAGTCTACTTCATTCAAACTTAATTTAATTTCTTCATCTGCCTTTCTGATAACATGATGACAATAGAACAGGGACAGCCTTCCCCTGAACCACCTTAGAAGGAAGAAAAGGTTCTTCGAACATTTAAAATCAAACTGCAGGGGCAATTTCCAAAATGCCTTCCACCTTTCTTCCCACAAACTTCTAGTGAATTATATGATCCAAACTCAACTTTTCTACTGCCAACATGGTGCCTTTTCTACCTTGTGCTAATGTCATTGTTTGCAGTGAATCGAAGAGCAAAAGAAATATTCTGTTTGAAACCTGGCTCTGTCTCTGTTGTCCCCAACTTCTCTCTCTCATTTAGTAAATCTCAAATTGGCGTGCTTCTCAGAACATGTCATTTTTCATGCCTGCCTCTTTAAGGTGCGTATTGAATCCTGTGAGGCTTTCAGAGACATCTGGATAACATTCAAAAGATTTTGCCTATGACATTTAGGTTTTAAACCACTGCCACATGGCTTGTTGGGATTTTGTAGTTTGGGAGGTATTGGAGGTATCTGACTCATGTTATGGCCCTGTCTCCATTGCTGACCTGCTATCTATGTGACCTTGGGAACATCACTTTACTCTCTGAATCTCAGGTTTTCTCATCAATATTATGGGAGCAATAATATTTGCCCCCATATCTATCTCATGCCTGATCTATCTCAGAGGGTTGTTGGGAAGAACAATCCAGATAAGGTACAGGGAAGCCCTTTGTAAGAAGAATGAAGTCTTAAACAAATACAAGAGATTCTCAAAGGAGACAATTTAACTGGGATTATTACATAATAGGTAGTCCTGAAAACTTGGCCCTTCTTTCCCAGATCAAGAGGTTTGTTGTCAGCTCACAAAATCACACTGTGTGCTACCATTACTTTAATTCCTGTTTGTTGAATTTTTTAAAAACCCAAAGATCAAATTCTAAGGAAAAATGATATGAGTAGATATATTGCCTCAGTTTTCAGAATCTATAATAATATTAGCATAGGTTTAAGGAAACTTGGAAGGTTTAAAGTTGCTTTTTTTTTTTAGTATTAATGACACTAAATATAATGACTATGTTAAAGTAATCAGTAATATTACAAGTTCTGTTTGCAGCAAAACTAAAGTGAGAAAGTGAATTTCTCCCTGGATTTCAGATTCAGTTCTGCTTCAGTTGTGAACACAACTGCTCATAGAAAGGTAACCTGCTGTTCTTCTCATTTTAGAGGCAAGAACTAAGCCATATCTGTGAAAATATACAAAAGGACAACAGGAACATCCATCCTTTATTCTTTGATGTTTCTGTTTAACCGTCTCAGGGTTTCCCATCCTTGAGTGGTGTAGGGGCAGCTGATAAAGCCCCGATGATTTAGAAGCACACAGAATCCTGCTTTATATTATCATCTTGTCTAGCTGCTCCCATGTGATTAAATGACCTTTTTTTTTTGCCATAGGAGCAGTTATACTGAGGAAGATGAACTTTCCCTTCCATCTGTGTGTGAAATGTTGTTCCTCCACATGCAGACTATCAGCCAAGAGAATGGCATTCTTTCCGGTTGTCAGGATATCATTGGCCTTTTTCCTCTGAAGAAGAGTCAATTCATAGCCTAGTATCAAGCAAAAAAAAATAAATATATCATGATGTTTCTGTACAATGGTAAGTTAGAAATGATATGAGTACATGTGAGTATGATTGTGAAGTTTAAAACTAGGGTAGATCTGGCTGCAAGCTTAAGTTTGAAAACTTTTTTTTCAGAAGTGAATTTGAGCTCCTGTAGTTACATCCAGGAAATACGAGCCATTACTAAGGCTGGGAATTGAGGGTAAGGCCAAAAAAAAAAAAAAGCAAAAAAGGTCTGGAAATGTAATTGTAATTGGGGAGGCCAAACGACAGAGGTTAAGCCCTGGGAAATGGAATGGCAAATCGGTGTCTGAGAATTCCTGGGCCTGCGGCAGGTCTCCTGATGGACTCTGGCCATCAGTGAACACTGCTCAGCTCTTATACTCTCCACACGGACCTGTTTTAAGGGAGGCTGAAGGAGGACTGAGCAGCAGCCAAGATTGTGAAGTTCAAGGAGACCCTCTTGGAGCATATGCCTCCTTCAGACTTATGAATCATGTAAAACCTTGATAATCTGGCAGTCCCGGTGCTGGCACTGAGGTAAGCCTGGCAATGAACTGACAACTGAAGATGCCTGCTCACTCTGATGGTTAAAACAAACCTGGAAAATGTACATGAGGGCAAAAATTTTGCCCTCATCATTATATCACCAGTGCCTAGAGCATAATGACTGTTCTGTTTATTACAAATAAACAAACAAACCTGGCTTTGATGGCCTTTAAAAGAAATAGCCTTAAAGTTCATAGAATAATATGAATACCTACAACATGCCAGAAGCTTTACCTATTTTATCTCTAGTCTCTCAAAGACCTTGTAAGGTTAAATTTTCCCTAACATACAGAAAAGCTGAAAGAATATTATAGTGGACACTAGTATTCTGACTGCCTATATTCTATAAGTAGCATTGTGTTCTCTTTGTATTATCACATGGATCTATCTATTCATCCATTCATCAACTGAGGTTAAGTGTTTAATCCTCATTTTGTAAGTGAAGTCTCAACCAGGTAAGGTGGCTTATCCAAGGTCCCCCAGCTAGTAAGTAATAGAGCTGAAATTTGGACTTGGAACTATTGAACTGCATAACCTATGCCCACTCCACCACGCTGTGTGGACTTTTGTGATCACTGTGTTGCAACATAAGTTAAAGCAAGTAAACTGGAGGGTGGGTTGAAATCGACTGAGAGGTTGAAGGTACTAGTGCTGAAATCAGAGGAACATCCTAGGAAGGGCTAACTTAGCCTTTGACCTCAGTATTACAATGTGTAAATAGCAGACTAATGCAGGAGGGCAAGGATCTATACATTCTACATCATATGTTAAAGAAGAAGGGATAAATCATTACAGGGCATTCTTTTTAAAAATTAATTAATTAATTGTTTTTCACTGTGCTGGATCTTTGTTGCTTCATGTGGGCTTTCTCTAGGTACAGAGAGTGGGGGCTACTCTCTAGTTGTCATGCATAGTCCTCTCATTGTAGGGGTTTCTCTTGTTGCGGAGCACAGGCTCTAGGCACCGGGGATTCAGTAGTTGTTACACGTGGGATTAGTTGTCCCGCAGGATGTGGGATCTTCTCAGACCAGGGATAGAACCTGTGTCCCCTGCATTGGCAGGTGAATTCTTACCCACTGGGAAGTCCTCCTACAGGGAATTCTTGTCTTATTGTTTTTAAGAAAGCAAGTTTCATGCCATGCCATAGACCCAGCACAGACTCAGCTTACTGTCTCACCATTTCTGTAGATTCATAGCCTAGTATAAAAATTGAATATAACAGAACATCAAGAATAGATTAGATTAGATTTCATATACTTTGTTTACTAAGGCAGGGAAGTATGTAATACAGTTCAGAAAGATTTCCATAGAAAGGATTGACACAGGTTTTCAACAGGGAAAAATGAATACTAAACCCCCCTAAAAGTTTATTACCATAATTTCCAAACAACAAAGTAATTTGTTAGGCCCATGTATACTGAGATTTAGGTAAACATAGTCTCTTACCTTTAGTACTTTACAATCTTACAGTCAACATCAAAACCTCAGTTATTTAAAAATTTTAATGACTTAATTATAAAAATCTCTAATTTAGATTTTTGGAGATAAAGAAAACACAAAGGAAGTATGTCTGTTTATATTTCCACTCTTGCAATATTGCTTACAACAAGCATTACGGTGCTGCTCATTAGGAGAAAAATTAGATTTTAAATGTTGTACACAATACTTTGATTAAAGAGAGTGCCAAGGAATAAACAAATATACCTTGAGAATCTCCTATGAATCCATTTCTGGGGTCTGTGTTGTAGATGCATTCAGCCTTTCATTCAATAAATAGGTACTGGGGGCCTACTATATCCTAGGCACTGCTCTAGATTCTGGGTACAGAAGTGTAAGAATTCTTCCTTCAAGGAGTTCACAATCTTAGAGACACAGACTGTCAGAGGTGGAAGGAACCTTGGAAAGCATGAAGTCGGCCATCCTCAATTTACAGTTAAGGAGGCTGTGATTCAGAGATGTTTAGTTGCATATTCAGGGTCACAATGCTCAGAGAGGCAGGATAAGAATGAGAAACCAGTGCTTTTGACTGCTGCTCCTCTGCTCCTTCGATTATTCCAATCTATTTGGGAAGACATGGTACTCTCACATGAAACAACTTCAGAACGATATGAGACAAAAAGCTGCTAACAAACCATATGGTATTAAGCATAAGTTTAACAGCAGTTAGGGAAGGACTGGAGACATCCAACAGAGCTTAAATCTTCTGAGTAATGACATGCAATTTATTTATGGCAGGGGAGACTTGCTGTACTTCTGACATGAGAATGAATGAGATGAAGGCATTCCAAGGAAGCCTACTTCCCTCTGGATCTTATCATCTTGTTTTGTTTTGGTATGTTTGCTATGTTTTTGTACACAGGCAAGCGTCTCTTTCATTTACAGCAGAAAACATGACATAAATTAGGGGGAAAATAATGGATATAATAAAACATGAAGGTTGTGGAGATCAACCTCCATTCTGTAATTTACACCAAGTTCTACTGAGAGGCAAAATCTCATGCAAACCATATTTCCTGTCTTCTGAGTATTATTTGAATAAGAGTGAGCCAAAGAAGAAGAGTGTTCCTATGGGATAATTTTTGTAGGAGAAATCTTTTAGTTACGCATTTATCCTCACATGGGCTACCTATTATTGGAAAGTTTTTATGCCTTGTGAATAGGAATTCCCTATAATTAGGGAATGTGGGAATTTATTTTTGTAAAGAAAAACATTTCAGAGCTTTATGTAAAAACATTTACTCAGTGACTACCATGGACCAAGGCACTGTGCACATACTTGGCATAATACTTCTCAAACAGTTTGTAGTGAAGGGTCAATTTATTTAATATTATTTTTATTTTCTGATATTAATGTGAACTCCTAATCATCTCAAGCTCAAAAGTCATGATAGAGACAAAAAGGTAAACATACATTTACCCAATGTGGTAAATGCAGTGGTCACCCCAGGTTTTGGTACAGCAAGTATAGCAGCCTCTGGGCTTGGTTGGTAGGGGATGGAACCATCTAGCACTTCTCTTCCCCTCCTTTGGCTGCAGGTCCCACCCATACTGCCTCTGAACAACACAGTTTCTAATGGGTAGACTTTACAATGACTATAGAGTTACCAGTGGGGTGATGGCCTTTTCTTATGGGATGCTACTATTGAAATTCCCCTAGACTTGGTACTGTGGGTGAGGCTTGGGAAGTCAGATGGACGAGGCCACTGAAAGTATGAATTGCTGTCTGTGGTGGCTGTTGACTCCCTCCCATATGTTGTTGGGAACTCAGGGAGCTCTGGGGGTGGGAAAAGGCCTTGAGAGAAGCAAACATGTGAGCGGTCAATGGTTAGAGGTCAACTATTGACCTATTGGGCACCCAGGCTCCAGAGCAAAAAGACCCAGAAAAAACTTAGCAAATTTACTTATAGATTCTACACAGCATACATCCAAATAAACATATTACATTACCTAAACCATTGAGTTTTGGGGGACACAATAATTCAAAGCAAAACAAAGTATTCGTGAATTGCCATGTGGCACCTAAAGCCACGCCTCAGGCATCACCAGTCTTTCCATTTAAAGCTACCATCTTCTCTATCACCTAACTACAAGCTGCTTAAATTTTAGTAGAAAAGTGATTATCTTATGCAATAGAGACAAAATGTTAGATATACATTTATCTGCCCAATCAAAAAAAAAAAATCAATGGACTAGGGGTATGAAGAAATACGTTAGGAATCTAGATCAATATCCTTTATACATATGAAGACAGAATGGAATAATTTCTTATTTGCAGCAATCAACATGATGCCACAAATAAAAATCTCAATAGTCTTTTTCAAAGTCTTGAACTCTAACTTACAAGAACCTCAGGATATTTTGTGAATTTAGTGAGGGCAAAGTATAGTCCTGGTCTGGGGAGAGGCTATCCATCCACAACTCATAATGCAGGCATCTCAGCTGGGTCTATTAATTTTCCACACACATGGAGCCAAATTCTGCCTAGGATTATTATGCAATTTTCAAAATGGCTTTAAGTCTTTCAACTTACAAAGTTACCATTTACATTGCACTGGCCTGCTGGCTGGGATGAATGAATGAACACTCTTTCCCAAAGGACCATAATTCATTCTCTGATCATAGCTTATACATTTGGGAGAATTGGGATCAGTGTGCCTGGCGCCTCCCCTCCCCTCCGCCCCACAAAGGAGTCATACACTGCAAGAGAAGGAGACAAAGTGGCTGTGTGCCATAGAGCACAGAGGTGTGGCTAGGGAGGTGTTGACTGTGAGCAGCACCAGTCTAACATATAAGCAACTGTCTACATGATGTGATTTCAGGTGTACCAAAAAAGGCCTCATTGCCCCTCAGTTTAAACACTCCCTTCCCACTAGCAAATGCCTCGAATTCCACAGTTTTTAGAGCCCTGTTCCTTTGGTTTAAAGCTTTGATCCCTGTGAAAATACCCCCTACCCTGGGTGGGCAGCCCCATTGTATCCCATCAACCATATACACTGTGAGCAGATGAGTTTTAAAATTTCTCCTCAGAAAGGAGGTTTTGAGGGTGGTGTGAAGGGGAGAAGATACTGTGTACCTTAGGGGAATGGGGAGGGGACAGCATCACCTGGAGGGGGGGTGGTGGCAAGGGGAACTGGGCCCCAAACAAACCATGTATGCGTGTGTGGCCGTATGCATGGCTATATATGAGCCCCTCCCATGGCGGCAGCTGTTGAACACCCTTTCTTAACCCTCTCCCAGAAACCTTGATTTATGCTGCTTTTGGAGTCATAGAACCAGACTCTCCTCCCAGCTACAGCAAGATAATAGCTGCCGGCTACAGCTGGGAATTCTCGAATTCTTTCAAACTAGAGACTAGGAACGAAAGGTGAAGAAAAGTTCTTCGGGGCCTGCTGTGCTAGGTAGCCTTCCTCTGAGGCCCAAAGAGGAAAATGGGGCCCAGTGGTGTTATCTAAATGCTTCCAACTGGGCCTGAAAGCACAGAGCCATGAATTGTGGAAAGTGAACACCGGTGCTCAATCAGCACATCCTTTTGTGTTTCTAGACTGATTGTTTCTCTTTGTCTCTTCCATCTGAAGAGTAAGGATGAGTCATTGGCCTGACTTCGAAAATGAGGAAGGGAGCCCTGAAAAGTAAGATGGTTGTTTATGTAAAAAGAAAATTCATATTTAATTTTATGTCACCCACCTTGGCAATATGTAGCAGATAAAGTAACAGCTTTAACAGTTTGGTAAAGGAACGGGACTTTGTCAGTAAAACTCCACACACCGGACACTGGCAGAATGGACAGCTGTCCAGAGTGTCCCTGCAGTCTGTCCTGACCAAAAGCCTATTCTTCAGTGCCTATTCCAGGGCCTGAAATCCCAGTGTCAGAGTCTTAGCTTGGGAACTGAAACGTTAGAAAGTCTTTGGGAGTCACTTATAAAAAAATGCAACCAGTCCTTAAGCCTAGCAAGTTTTATTAATTCTACCTTGCTGCTGCTGCCAAGTCACTTCAGTCGTGTCCGACTCTGTGCGACCCCATAGACGGCAGCCCACCAGGCTCTCCCGTCCCTGGGATCCTCCAGGCAAGAACACTGGAGTGGGTTGCCATTCCCTTCTCCAACTCCTACCTTAGGTCGGCTTAAAGCCCTCAAGTAGCTGCTTGTAGGGGGAGCAGAAGCTTTAAGGCCAAAACCTTAAATATTTGCCAAAACCTCAGGGTGAGTTTGCTTATGACCAAAGTCCAAATTCTACTCTTTCACATACCACCGCACAAGTTTTGCTAAATCCTCATATTCTCAGTACTATTAAAAAATTTTAAAGCTAACTCACAGTTTTATTTAAGTCAGTTTATCATAGTATTGTCTACTAACTTTGTCTTAATGAAATCATGGGTTGGATGTACTACTATGCATGTTCATACATTTCTGATCCACATTACAACAAAAATTTATTAAAAAAAAAAAAAACCCCGAAACTTCCCTGGTCCACATACCACCAGAGATTCACACACCTCACTTAGGGAAGCACTGCCCTGGGTCATATAAAGTATATTAGATATAAAAGTATACATTAAAAATAAGTCGTAGTCCCTCTGTTCAAGGTACTCAATACCCAGTAGTTGAAAACAACTGTTGCCTTTGTAGTTAGTTGCATGAGCTCTGGAAGATCATGAATTTATGGGAGGTCATGTCTTCCTCTGCGAGGTCATGAAATTCAATCAATGCTTGCCTTCCAATCTGCCCTTTGGTCACAGGGCTCCACAGGTGGAACATATCAAACTCACCAGCCAAATTATGACTCTTAATTGGTGTTTCTTTTAAAGTGGATATGTCATTTGTCAAATGTTCAATGCAGGAGCAGGCCTAGCCCCAGGCAAAATTATGAAGTAGGAGAAGAATGCCAGAGACGTAGGCCGCACTCAAATATTTGTTGAAAAAAGAATGAATGAGCCTTCCGTCCTTGAATCCCTCTCTCCCAACCCCCGCATCCACCCGGTGCCTTTTTAAATTCTATCTCCTAAATATCTCCAGTAGTGTTTTCCCCTTCCAAGTCTCCTCTGCCACAGGACTTTATCATTTCTTGTCTGGATTATTTTCACAGCCTCTTGCTTCCAATCTGCTTTCTTCTCCAAGCCAATCCCCACAATGTTGCTGTAGAGATATTTTCATAGGGCAAACAAGATCATATCACTCCTCTGCTTAGAAGTTCCTTCAGTGCTTCCCCAGGCTCCTTTGCATGGTTTGGGAACTCATAATCTGACCCTTGCTTACCTCTGCCGCTTTAGCTTCCCTAACTCCCCAGCCTGAGACCCTTACTTGCACCTCCCATCATCCAACTGGGTTATGCTCTCTCCTGTCAGAATCTTTGTTCATGTTGCTTCTTATCCCCTGACACCCTCCCCCCATTTTCTTTTCTCACCTCAACTCCTACTGGTCTTTCAAGCCTGAATTTAGGATATCACCTCTTCTGGGAAGCTTTCTGTGACTTGCCTTCTCACCCCTTAGAACTTTGCATTTGCCCCCATGTTAGCACTTACCACATGCTGGGTTGACATTTTTCTGTTTGGTTGTCTTTCCCACAAGACCCGTAGATCTTTGAGGTCAGGTACCAACGGTTAATCTTTGTATCTCATTGTTTGTACCTCACAGTGTCTGGCACGTAGCAGCAATTCAAATATTTGTTATTGAATGAATGAATGAGCCCCTCAGTCACCTACCTTTCCTTTGCCTCTCTTCTCAGCCCACAAGTTCTGGCACACAACCTCTTCCTCCATGGCCTGGCACTCACTGCAGAATTCCTGGGGTGGAGGCTCTCCTTTTCCTTTCTTTATCTGAATCTGCTTCTCCCTAGATCAGAGACAACAGGATCAGATGATAAACTAATTCACACTGAGGTGTTAAGTCATTTCATTATACAAATACTTACTGAGTTCCTACTATGTGCCAGGCATTGTGCTAAGATGTGTGTGAGCCACTAGAAAAAATATGGGAGTTAAAGATCCCTACTTATGGGTAATGACTAAATGCATTTCTCCTCTGAGAGGTATTTGATTTTCAAAGAACCGGATTTCAAACGATGAAATTTAAGCAAGAGAGGTGGGATTTGGGGTAGGAGACCTCTCAAACAGGCTAGCTCTGGCTGAATGAATTTGCTGTGTGAAACAGTTTTCTAATGAATTAGGCTGACTTTAAACCTCAGGTTATCTTGTCACCAGTTGTGCTTTGCTTCATGAAGGGTCACCAGGGGCTACCTTACAGGAGACATTCTTCTAACATCCTGGGATCAGGTGCCTTCTCTGACTTTGTGTGCTTCTATTAAATTAAACCCCACGGGCTGTCAGATTTTTAGTTATAGTATTCAAATATGAGGCAGGTGTGAACCCCCCCCCCTCCGCCAGCGGTCCCCAGCTGCCCTGAATGTGACTATTTGTGGGGTAGGTTTGTGAGCTGCGTTGGGAAAAGGAATCGAGGGAAGCCCCTCAGAGAGCAGGAAGAAGAGGTGGATTTTGTGCGGAGGAGGAAGACCTCTTGGGAGGCTCTGGTGGCCAGAGATGAGCTGGACCTGGCTGAGAGAGGTGGGTACCGAGGCCAGGGACCTCCACGTACCCCAAGGAAGGATGGAGAGGTTGCAAAAATCCTAAAGGGAAAAGCCCACTCGGCTGTAGGCCAATGAGCTGCGGGAAGGAGGAGTGAGGCTCGGGAACTTCTCTCGGAGCCAGTCAGAGGGGACGGCTGCTGGGAAGCCAATCAGCGAGCCCGAGCCTGCAGCCCCTCTGCAGTAGTTATGCCAGAGCGCCCTGTGTAGAGCGGCGGCGAGCCGGCAGCTGGGCTGGGCGGCCAGGAGCCACCGCACGCGCTCCGCGTCCTCCTCTCGCGCGGCTCCTGCGGGATCCCAACACTGCGGTACCCTAGCAGTTCCCGCAGCCCCGCACCCGCAGGCTGGCCACGCGGCCACCGCCGCCCCCTGGCCGCGCAGTTCGCCTCGCCCCGCCCCGCCCCGCCCCGCCCGATCCCTCCTCGCCCCGCCCCAATACGGTCAGCCCCGCCCCGCCCCGAGCCACCAAGCAGTTCCCGCCCTCGCCCAGCGCCCAGGTAGCTGCGAGGAAACTTTTGCAGCGGCAGGGTAGCGGCACGTCTCCAGCTCCTTAGGGCCACTGCCAGGCTTGCCGAGTCCTGGGACCTCTCTCGCCCCCGCTGCCACTCTCCCACTCTTTCCTCGCTCCCCGCGAAGCAGGATGGCAGGGACCGTGCGCACCGCGTGCTTGGTGGTGGCGATGCTGCTCAGCTTGGACTGCCCGGGACAGGCGCAGCCCCCGCCGCCGCCGCCGGACGCCACCTGTCACCAGGTCCGCTCCTTCTTCCAGAGACTGCAGCCCGGACTCAAATGGGTGCCTGAAACCCCGGTGCCAGGTGAGGAGTCGTCCCTCGCGCATTCCCCGCGCTGGGCGGTGAACCAAGGGGCGCATGGTGGCCGTAACCCGAGCGCGCTAGCCCTGCGGGGCCGCGATCGTGAGCCCAGCGGCTGAGTACCTGGGAGTGGTCCCCGCGCTCGAGCCCGGCCAGGTCTCCCGAGGAAGAAAAGAAGGGTATATGTGGACCGTGTCCGCATCTCCCAGGCTCGCTGGGCTGTCAGCGAAGATGCGAGTGGTTGAAACCGCGAGCATGGCCTTCTAGCGGGCGCCCATTTTTTGGGGAGGGGGGCAGGGCGGGAAGGCTGGAGTTGGTTCTCCTACCCTCGGCGAACTGGCGCCGCACATCCGAGCTAGTGCCTCGGGAATTTGCCACCCTCGCTCACACTTACATGTCAGAATTTCAGCCTCAGCTGGACCGCGGCTCCAGCCATTCTTTCCCCAACCTGCCCTCACGCCCTCCTTTCTGCAGCCTGGGTTCCCGAGGCTCGCGGGCCCAAGTGCAAGCAAAGTTGAGGACAGATCTCCGAATCCGCAGTGACAGGTAAAGACAAGCGGAGGGAAACTTTTGAGTAGGAGGGTCCCCCAAATGAGGAGGACTGAGCCTTTTCCCTTCAAAACAGCGTCTGTTCTCTAGGCTGGCAAAATCGTTTCCAAAACCATGCTGCTGGCCGGGGGAGCAAGAGTCCAAAGATGATTTAACTCCTCCCCTTCTCAAATTCATCTGCCTTCTTGACAGGCTGGACCCTGAAGGGAAGATGATTTTAGGCGGAGGAAAGTTTCTGAACGCTTGCCTTTTGTTCAGCACAAGCAGATCGTGTTGTAAGGGCATATTTTAACCTTCCCTGAGCGCTGCCGCTGTCAACAGATGAATATTAATGGCCTTGTGTGATTGACTGTCCCACGGTTGGAGTCCTAAAAGCCTGCCTTAGAATCCAATTAGGACAAGTTACTACACTGACAATGCAGGCAAGAAGAGTCGGCTTCAAACAGGTTAATTTATCAGAGGTGCGCTCTAAGAAATGGCTGGTTGTATTCACAAACCGTAAAACGTTTGTGGCCTCCGGGGTCTCTTCACCACCCATGCATCCACCAAGGCGCGCGTCCCGCGCTTCCGAGGGATCGGGGAGCAGCCCTCGCCAAAACTTGGCTCGTGGCTCTCAACAAGTCAGGGAGGCGGGCCTGCTGGTTGGGCCAAGTTGTGAATGCGATGCGCGCCCTGTGGGCGCTGCCGGCGAGCGTTCACTAGCGGGAGGTTACCTAGGCAGCCAGCGCGCCCTCAGCCTTTTCTTTAGGTGGATGAAAAGAGCCAAGCGAGCCTGCTGTTTAGTTGCAAAGGTAATTGGTCACCCTTTTTGGTGACTGAAATACATTTGCACATACGTTAAATATTGCTTTGCAGGATTTTGCTCTATGGGAGGGTTAAAACTACCTCTTCCACTGTTAAGTGTTAATAACATACCACGTGGGCGTGTGCAGGAGCTGTAAGGGGCAACCTATGAATCAGTTCCACAGAGCTGAAACAGCGGGCGAATCTCTCTCCCCTCGAAGTGCCGTAGTAATTAGATTGCTAAGGCCAGAGACATGCTTTTGTTGATAATGTAAAAATTGGTCCTCGCGGGATGAGCCCCCACAAGATGAATCGGTCCAAGGTTGGGGCTGGGGCCACAATGGGCGGATTTGAAGCCAAGGAGTGAAGATAGTACTTAAAAGAGGAAAAAAGACCAGAGGGAATGCACAGATACTCATTTAGCAACCCCCCTCTACAGAGACTCAAACAGGCCCTCACCCTCCCTTGCCCTCCCCCAGATCTCTGGCTGCCTGCCTCTTTGCAGCATCTGTATAAAAGTATTGGGAGGGCCCACACACCGTGTGTATGAGATTTGGCCTGGGCTCCCTTCTTACAAGTTCCCTTACTCCTGGCCTAAGGATGGCCATATTCCATGTAGAGAACAGGGACTTGTGATGGAGATTTTTCATTTTCCTCAAGTATCTCCCAAACTCTATAGGAAAAATCATGTTCCAAGTGTCTTTACCATATAAACCTAGCGTTCTCTACTTCACTTCTATTTAACAAACATATGCTTTGTTGAGCACCTTCTATATGGCAGGCACTGTTCTGACTCGCCCTGGAGCAAAGCCAAACTTCAAATATGGTGGATGATACCCACACAGCTACCATATAGCCTGGATTTTCTGGGGGTGGTGCAGATTTCCAATAGCCCTGGCATAAAACCATGTGTCCCAAACTTTAGTTGGGCAAATACGGTCTTTGTAGATACAGAAAGCATGGTGAAAATCCTAATGTCCATGTGTGGAAAGAGCTCATCAGTATTTCAGAGAAGAGATAATAATGGCGGACTTAAATACAATGGCAAGTGCATAATTTCAAAATGAATAAATGTGTGATTTGCTGCTGTCATTCAGTGGTTGGAAATTGAAAAAGAGCTGCAAATTACTTGATAGTTATGAACCATCATGATGACCGCTTGACATTTTTTCCCCTATCTATATTTTAAGCCATGTTCAGTATGCCCGCTCCACTGTATTAACTGCATTAAAGCTTTCTTTGTCCCAGATAAAGTGAGATTTGGTCACAGTAAGGAGAAATCCTCAAGAATGTCCTGTGTCACTTAGGGGGAGCATTTGGGATTGACTGCTAACTTCGACCATTAGCAGAATTGGGTTAGAGTGGAGAAGGTACATTTCTTATGCTAATATGGATGAGACTAAATAGCATTTGAAATCGGCCAGCCTAAATAAATCACTGGTGCTGAAGGACTCCACTAGATTTCCACAAAGCTGATCTAAAGCCCTACAGTCTCGTGTTCCCGTTATTTTTGGTGTTCAAACACACAGGATAGCAATTCTAAATGGCATGTCCCCCAAATCCATAGATCTTTTCATACCCCACTTTTTTTAAAAAAAAGGATTTGTAACTTGGAAAGCACCACAGATGGAAACCAGGCACACAGTTAGCATTTGGCAGAAAAATCCATATAACTGACTTTCAGTGCAGCTCTTTTGCCCTTATTTAATTTAGAAAAATTCAGAAAAAAGCCAATGAGCTCATAAGTCTAGATGTTTATTTTGTTTTGCTTAACCTACCCACAGGCGCAATCAAGAATGGATACAATTTTAGGCAAGGAAAGTGAGCTAGTAATCAGACAATGATGTTTCCAATTGTCTCAAGGGAATGTTACAGAAGTCTGAAAAAAAATTCCTCTAAACAAAAATCAAGTGTAATTCACTTTATGAATGCCATACACCACTTTTGGAGGGGGGTGGTGGTGGTGAAGGGAATGGATGGAAATGAGAAAAACAAACCGTGGTAGTGTTGCAACTCCCAGAAGATTGAGGAATCTTGCCTTAGAGGGCCTTGGAAAGTGCAAGAACCAATCCAGAAGGCCAAATGCCTGTATGGGTAAAAGGCAGCCTTGAAGAGCCAAAATCGACTTGGAGTTTCTCAAAATAGATGAAACAACATAAAAATAAAAATCAACATTCTTGAAAAAAGAGAGAGTTTGGTATTCGTTGCTGTTGTTTTAAAGTATGAGAACTAGCAATCTCATCCGGGTTGCCAGCTGTGGCTCCCCAATTTGTTGGAAGCTGTTAGTGGTGCTAAAGCGGGGAGAGAGAATAAGTGAGGCATGGAAGGGTTTCTCTCCCCTGAGATTGCACTAGACATTTGAGTGAGCAGGTGATTTGTTGAAACTTTGGAAAAGTATTACCATGCACTAACTTGGACTAGTTTGGCGAACTTGCTCAGATGTGGTCTGAATATATTTATTACGCTAATTCTGATGATTGGTACCGAGATGTACTTAGAGGGAAGCATCAATCTGATTGAGGAGATGGCTGATGATCGGTGGAGCACCTTGGCTTGAAAGGAATCTCAGATTGCCTGCTCCTTGGCAGGCTCTCTTGTTAGGTGTTGGGGGGTGCCCAGAGGAAGAAGACATAGTCTCTTTTGTCAAGGCGCTCACAGTCTAGTGGGGAAGCATACGAGTAAAGAGGCTTCTCAGGAAACTTGTAGGATTAAATAGGGTGAAAAGGGCTAGAAAATACCTTCAGGAAATTAGCTGAAATGGTCACAATAGCCAGCCTGGTCAATGGAAAAAAAAAAAAAAAAAAACTGAAGAGATGAAGTGGGAGATAGGGAGAAGTCGCTTAATAGGGCCGCCATCTTAAAAAGAGTTTTCTTAATTCTTGGAGGAAATTCTGTTTGTAAGCATTAGGAAATACAGGCATAAGAAGATTTCGATGGATGTTAGATGACACAGATGGTGTCAGTTTGGCAATGTGGTTTTTTTCTTATGGGCTGGTAGGTTGTATCCAATGTTTTGATGCAATATTTTTGAGCATTCTGCTGCTTCCATCTTTAGAGTTGCAATGTTTGCTGTTCACTGTAGCCTAGAAGGAGGCTGCTTATTACCAACCTGGGAGAAAAGAGGTCCGGATTTGTCTGCTATGAGAAAAGACAGAAAATATGTTTTCTCCTTAAATGGCAGCTATCAATAGGACCACGCCAACTCTAGTGTTTGATGCATATACAAAAGCATGGGTCTTAAGAGGTATCTTATTACTCATTTCTAAGAAAATTGAAGATAATCACTTATAACTTGTGCACATGATACATCATTTGGAAAGAATTTCACTGGGGATCATATTGCTCAACTGAAAAGTTCTGGCATGCTGAATTTGTACATTTTTGTGAATGCTTCCTTTTACTCTGATCTCTAGCTTTTTTTCTGCATATGGTTATTTGTATGTTTTCGATTATAAGCTCCTTAAAGGGAAAGCACCGCATTTGATGCAGTGTGGAGCCCAATGCTAAGAGTACCATAGCATGTTTCGTAAATAATAGATAATAGCATTTTTCGATCATTATGTATTCTTTGATGAAACTCTCAAATCCTTTCTTAAGCTATATGTCATCTTACTTAAAGTCTAAGTCCAAATTTTTATGAGACATATTGGGGTATGTGGACAAACTTCAAGCTGCATATATTTTGACTGGAGACTGATTCAGGCTTACCTCAGTTAGCTGGCGACTCTTACCATCAGGCAGGGCTTATTAAGGTTGAGATTAAGGTTGAGTACTCAGAGAACAAATTGAAATTAGCAACATTGTTATGACTGGCTTAGTATCATTAAAGATCAACAATTATTATAGCACATAAATTGTAAGACGTCTCTTAAATCAAACTCTCTTTGATTTAATGTCAGCTAGACCTTTCTCACTAATGTTGACATTACCATATTTGGGAGTTGAGCTATAACACATGCATGGACCTGTTGAAGTACCTCACAGGTTTCTGTAACCTGGAATCAGAATTTGTGCACAGCCTCAATTCCAGAGATCACACCAGGAGCCAGCATCTCGTCAGCCCTAGCTGAGCTTCTAAGCGGGTTCGGTGTTTTTTGTTAATCTAAGGTCTAATGGAAAGTGTGTACTGAAAAACCCCCCCTCTTCTGCCCATGTTTAGCAAGTTGTCAGGCTTGAAACAGGATCCCGAGCACTCCATTAAGAAATGAGTACCAGAAAATAAGAGTCCAAGTCATGGGCCCCCAACTGGTTTTAGAAAGAGCATAAAGTAATGGAGTTTATCTCCTGAAACATAATGACAGTAAAAATGTGATTCACAAAGCATCCTGAAGGTGAGCATTATCAGCGGAGAAAACGTGCCTTTTGAAATGCTGTGTGTGAGCGGAAAACGCTCACTCGAACATTACGGTCTTACTTGAATGCCTGTTGAACAGACAATGTAAAGATTTACTTCTCTTCTTCAGATTAGGGCAATTGAATATTAATTATCCAGGTGCTAATTATTAGAAATACTCGTTTGCCATTTTAAAATAAAAATGAATCCAGATTGATTAACAGGGAACGCATTTCCATGTTACAGCCTTATTTGAGAGTTTGTGTTTTTTTCTCATGAATAAAAAGGAGTCAATGTTAGGACCAAAATGTGTTGCTAGTGTTCCGAACAGTTAATTACGTCTAGTAGCTGAAATTGCATTTATATGCTAGATTAGTAAATCTACTAAGCTCTTTGAAGTATACTTAATAGGCTTATATTGATAAATAATTGATAGGAAGACAGATAAAATACAAGCGAAAGTGGCAGTAAAAAGGGGACAGAGAAGTTAAAGCGATTGTAAATGAAACCTCCACCCACTGGATTCCAAGCATTCACCTGAAAGTTGAAAGATGTACATTTCTCAGAAGTGGAAATTTTGAGAGTTTTCAGTATTTTTCAAAACTTACACAATGAAGCATGCATTTATTTCTTATAAATTCAGCAAAACTTTAGAATTTTCATTGGCTTTTTTGAATCTGCCTTTTGAACATAAGTTTATTACTGGAAAATTAGAAATCCTGATTATGGTATCTTTAAGGTATGTGTTTATAATTATTTATATCTCCTTACTAGATTGTGATTTTCTTAGGGTTATAGGGGCTGTGTTTTATCTTTGTATCCCCAGTGTCTAGCATAGTGCCTAGTACAAATAATAGGTACTCAATAAAATTTGTAGGCTAAATAAATAAATGGAATTATAAATGTATTATAACCATAAAATTTCCATAAAACCATTATTTAAGTAGTTGATTCATTTTTACTAATATACTAAAATTTCTATAAAAGGAATTACTTTTTCAGGTCAAAAATCCATTTGTTGCCTATAGGTAAGTGATAAAGGACATTGGTTTAATGCATTTGGCTGTACTATAACTCCCTGGAAAAAGTAGAATAGCCAAGACTTACAAGAGGTAAGTAGTTTGTACTTGTTTACAAGGTTATTTTAAGTAGTTAAAAATAAATTTAATACATCTACATGTATATAAATGCATATTACATAAATGCATACATTTAACTTCACTTTACAGATCTGTAGTATGTAGTGTGAAAATAATGCAACTGCTGTCAGTTACAGAAACATATACTAAATGTATATCAGTTTTTCTTCAGTGTTTGCTGTACCTCACTTATAACATCAAGCTTCATAAATGTACATCTAAAAGGACCTAATTCAAAGTGGATTTGCCGCCATGGGAATTTTATTGAAGTAGTATAAAGGGCCTTATGAAAGTCCTCTTAATTTCTGTATGCATTACGGCATCCTTTTAAAGTTGGCTGGCAATGTTCTTGCAGATACAGGCCCAAGTAGTATAGAAGGGAAAAGAGAAAAAGATCATGATTGTTTAAAAATATTAGATTTGAATAGTTTCCTTCTTAATTATGATTCTGTTCTCTGTCTCCCAAACACTGCATACTGGGATTCTCCATTGCTCTTTGTCAAATTTTGGTTTGGATGATTGAAGCTGGGGGAAACATGGTGAAGCCAGGAGAAGTTAGGGTGACAGATACAGGGAGTAGGTAAAAAGCCCTCCCTCTGGTATGTATCAGAAAGTTGACTCACACATAACAGACTAAAAAGGATGGGGAAACATTTGAACATGGAAATTAACACGTGTGCAGAGACAATACAGAGGTATGCCCTAATTACATTTGGCTGCCAGAATTACCTTATTTGTACTTCTTACTTAGTATCCATGATTTTGAAGTTCATTGTTTATTCATAGTCTCTGACAGACCCTGTGCTCATTGAATGTAGGAGTCATGTTTGATTGTCACAGTATCCTCTAGAGTGGTGAGCGGAGTGCCTTGTACAGAGTTATTATTAAAAGTTGAAAAGAATGTAAGAATAAACACATAAAGACCTAGTTTGGAGGGCTTTATCACTGTCAAATGACATCCCAGGATGCCATGTGTGCTAAGTCTCTCAGCCCTGTCTGACTCTGTGTGACCCCATGGACAGTAGCCCGCCCGGCTCCCCTGTCCATGGGACTCTCCAAGCAAGAATTCTGGAGTGGGCTGCCATGCCCTCCTCCAGGGGATCTTCCTGACCTAGGGATCGAACCCAAGTCTCTTAAGTCTCCTCCATTGGCAGGTGGGTTCTTTACCACTAACACCACCCAGGACACCCTCAGGATGCTATGTACCTAGAGAAACACTGATTCTCTGAATGCATCATTTTCTAAATTGATTTGTAGCAGAGACTGAGGAAGGAGGGTGGTGAAGTTGAAGCATATTTTTCTATTCTTTGTGACCCTGGGATCCTTGTTGCCCCTCTTTGAAAACTGAAGTTTGACAAGTAGAGAGATTTTAGCTGCAGCTTTATCTGAATGTGGTATTTGTATATGTTTTATGTATATATTAATAGATTATATATGTATAAATATAGGTTTCTGTTATTTTGATAGCAACAATTCATATTATGTGTTATTTAAACTGTTTGAAAGTTGTGAGTTGCTACTCTTTGCAGTGGGTGGTCTTTCACAATCATACCTTACATTTGTGTCATGAAAGCTTTGCTTTTATATCTTATGTACAAACAATGCAACCACTCATAAAGTGTCTGCAGTTTCTGAGTTCCACAGATATGCTTGGTTCCAATAGCCCCCATACATATGTGTACTATCCACCCTTAATAATCCAGAGAATAAGCCTAACCTACACTAGGAAGAACTAAGAGGATACAGCTTTTCAGCACCTGAGTTAACCATTTTCAGTTGGATTCACCCCAAAGTGTTGCAGATCTAATTGTCACTGATATAGAGCTACTGCTCATTTATTGAGTTCCATCATTTCTCTAAGTACAGAGATATCATCCTTGTTCAAGTTGTGATGGTTAACCCACACTATGAATTTGGCTCATTTTGGAGAACTACTTCTAGCACTGGCTGGATTGCATGTTGAGCTCCCTGGAAATGAGACTATGACCCAAGAGATACTTTTCAAGTTAGGTTTCATGGAGTGATTTTCTTGGGGAACCACATTTAACTATTTTGAAAAACAGATGGGAATTCTCAGAAAATGAACCTATTAATAATGAACTTTGTATGCTATCTCTGAATAAATATTACAAGTTTTTCATTCATTCTTCAACCAACATTTATTGAGCACTGATTCTATGCCAGGTACTGAGCTAGGAGCTGATGAATAAGATAAAACCACTGCTTAGGGAGGGAGTCAGTAAGGAAAACTGTGGATGTCAAGGCACTGTGATGAGCTGGGTGCCCTGTGGGGATCTGGTTGCTGTTGAATTATGGAAGAGGGTAACCAGTTGCCTTAAGTGGGCTGTCCTGTAAAGGTATATGCAAAGGTACAGAGTTAGTAGACAAAATGAGACATTTGTTGTATTGGACTAGTTTGGATTGTTTGGAGTGCAGATGTGGGAAAAGTAGAGGAAAGATGAACAAGAGAAGTAGGTAGGAAATGCTAAGGAATTTTGATGAACTATATCCAAGGATGATGAGGAGCCATGAAAACATTTTAAGAAGAGGAAACACTATTCAGTATGGAGATAACTGGAGAGTGAGTGGTGGCAGAGAGTTTTAATAACGTAGGTGAAAAGGCAAGGCAGTAAATAGGAGAATAAAAGATATAAGTTGAGAGAATAGAGGAAGTAGAATAGACATGACTTGTTGACTGGTTATGAGGATGGAAGGGAGAGTCTAGAACTTCTAGTTTTGCTGGGTGGTGGGCCACAGCAGATAATAGGTGCTCAGTAAATATTTGCTAAATGAATGAGTCAAACATAGGAGGAACGTGTTTTTGAGGGGTAAAATAATGAGTTTGATTTTGAACAGGTTGAGTCTGAGGGGTCCTTTGATCATTGGGGCAGAAATGCCTGGTAGGTAGTTGAGCTTGTGTTTTGGATCATAGAAGAGAGAGCAGTCAGGGCTGGAGGTATCTATTTGGCCATTATCAGCATGTAGATGGTAACTTAAAACTGGGGATAGATAGATGAGATCACGGGGAAAGAGTGTATATACTCTTCTGTAGTACTGGAGAAGCAGGATTGCGAATCATTAGCATATAGGCTCAAGTTGGAACTCATGGGTGTGGATGATATTTTCCAGGCTTTTGCATGTGACATGTCTTAAAGTGTGTTTTGCCAACATCTGGTGATTTTTCAGGAAAAAAAAAAAAACAGCCAAAGACTTTAAGAACTCTTTTGATTAAAAGTATAAGTATATGTTGTCATAGTGCAAGACTTTGCAAAAAAGATAATGTTCTCCAACATACACACACACAGACTTCTATGTAGAAAAATACATTAGAAGCAACGGATCAGACTTCTATTATTTTTGGTAGCAATAATTAATAATTATGTGTGTCATTTAAACTGTTTGAAAGTTGTTGTTAACTCTTAGCGATGGGTGGTCTTTCACAGTCATACCTTACATTTACGTTGGTAAAGCCTTGTTTTTATATATCTTATGTGCAAACAATTCAGCCACTCATAAAGCGTCAGCAGGTTCTGAGTTCCACAGATCTGCTTGGTTCCAACATGGAGGTCCCTCTGGCTCTCCTGCTTTGGAGAGAAAGAAAGCTCTAACTGTGTGTAGCTTTGGAGCTCTGGTCTCGATTCCATTTGATACTGGGCCCTGCTGACGAATCTTTGAAACATGTGGTTCCAGGCAAATACTAGGAATACTTATGTAATTGGGCTGGTCTTTTCCTTTTTTCTTTATTTTTAATTGGAGGATAATTGCTTCACAATATTGTGTTGGCTTCTGCCATATAACAACATGAATCAGCCACAAACATACGTTATTTCCCTTCCCTCCTGAACCTCCCTCCCAAGTGTCTATGGAGATGGGAATTTTTTTGGTTGGTGCGGGGGGAAGGGTCGTATACTTTTCTGTTTCTCTAGCAAAATGGTTTCTTTAATTTCTCTGTTGCTGAGGTTACCATTTTCATTCAACATAAGCTTGAAACTCCTTGTTCTTCAGTAGCTCTTTTGAGTCTACTTTGTTTGATGGACTAGTTTGAAAGGGCACAAGAGCATGGAGACTACAATTCACTGAGTGCCTACTGGATGTCACTTGTTTTATGTTTAATCTCTCATGCAATCTACACAGCAAAGTTAAAAGGTAGGTGATGTCATCTCCATTTTACAGATGAAGAAACTGAGGCCCGGAAAAGTTTCCTTTCCCCAAGGTTGTTTAAGTAGTGGAGCCAGGATTTACATCCAGATTAGTCTCAGTCCATAGCTCATGCTTTTTCCAGTATTCACACTGTATTATGAGAGGAAAGAATATGGTCTGGATGGATATAAAGTTTTTGTCCTACATTCCCACCCTCCTTTGACTTTTGTGATACTGTACCCTCTGGCTTTCCCTCCTAATTGTAAAACTGATTCTGTCTTTGCTTGTTTATGCTCTTCCTCCCACCCTTCATTAGACACAAGTGTTCCAGTCGGGTTTGTCCTTTGCCCTTTCTGTTCTCTTTGTTCATTCCCACAACCATTCCCATGACTTCATTATCTTCACTGCTTGAATGACTCCCCCGTCTCTTTCCAACCTGACCTCTTCCTTGCTGTCCAGTTCAGTATTTCCCAGTTGCCTGCTGGATATCTCCATCCAGAAGTCCTGCCAGTGCTTCACTTTCAACACAGTAAAAAAAAATAAGTCCATCATTTTCTTTTTCTATCTGCACAAACCTGCCTCTCTCCAACATTCTTATTTCTGGTGATAGCATCTCTGCATGGTACCGAACTTGAAACCTTGAAATCACCTTTGACCTCTCTTTTTATACATCTCACATCCAAATCAGATGGCTGAGTCCTGCAAGTCTGCCTCCATCTTGCCTCTCACTCTTATCCTGTTGACATGTGTGCCCTCTATTTAAGCATAACAGGCTGCTGATTCATTACTGAGAGGATCCTGTAGTTGTCTGCCTTCAAGCCTTTACTTATAGACCACCTGACTATCTTCTTCTCTTTGGTGCCTGTGGCCGTCTTACCCATTTTTCAAGGTGTCAGTGAAATGTCATGTTCTTCATGAATCACTTTATGATTCCCCAAGACTAGATGTGATTGTCCCTTTGAACCCTGTGATCATTGAACTTATATGGCCTTGGTTCTTCTTTGCTCTTGTAATTATTTATATACTTGTTTCTTATTAGATCCTTGCTCATTAAAGTGTGGCCCTCGGACCAGCAGCATCTGGGAGCTTGTAAGAAAATGTAGAATCTGGGTTTCAAAACAGAAAGAAAAAAGTAGAATCTCAGGTGCCACCCCAGACCTACTGAATCCGAATTTCTATTTTTTAAAACAGGATTCCCCCCAGGTTACTTGTATGCATATATAAACTCCTTGAGGGTAGAACATTGGAGCACTTAAGAGAGGGTCTTGCATATAATAGATCATTGTTTTTTTGACTTCTCAAGTTTGTGCTCTGCTTCAGCTGTTTATTCACTGATGCCTGGGGTGTGGGTGGAAAGGAGGGTGGGAGGAGGGGGAAGGAGAGAGAGATTCGGAGAGCGTGGGAGGAGAGGGAGAGGATGTAGGGGTGTAAGAAAGTGAGAAGGGGTAGGCTAGAGAGAGCCTACAGGATCTTTGCTCATTTGCTAATAACTACGACTAGTTTGGAAAATAGTCTTTGCTCCCCTATAGTCTAGGCCTTGGCTTAATTTAACATGGCCAGAGGCAGTATCTCTTGTGATTATTTTGCTCTTACTCTAGGGAACTAGGAACTTCCCTGTAGTTCATAAGAATCTGCTTGCAATGCAGGAGACGCGGGTTCGACCCCTGTGTCGGGAAGATCCTCTGGAGAAGGGAATGGCAACCCACACCAGTCTTCTTGCCTGGAGAATCTAGAGCTTCCCAGGTGGCCTGGTGGTAAAGAATCCGCCTGCCAATGCAGGAGACACAGGTTCCATCACTGGGTCAGGAAAATGCCCTGGAGGAGGAAATAGCAACCCACTCCAGTACTCTTGCCTGGGAAATCCCCAGGACAGAGGAGCCTGGTGGGCTGCAGTCCAGGGGGTTGCAGAGTCTGACGACTGAGCATGCGCATGCCCTAGGGAAGTAATGGTCCCCACGTTCTCTTTTGCTGCATTCTGTGGTGTGTCTTCTCTGGCATCTCCAGAAGTCAGAGTGGAGCCTGTGAGGAGTTTCAAAGAGCCACAGGAGAACTGTGCTCAGTGTTTCAAATAGTCCCTTCTGTTTTCAGAAACAGATTTTCTGCTTTGTTTTCAAACTTCAAAGTCTATTTCTGAAATAAGGTTTATTTCCCCCCACGGAATTCTGAAGGTTTTATACAAGTGTTAATTTCTAAAACCCAAGTCATTTCTTGCCTTTGAAACTTCAGTGCTGTGGGTCAATTTAATAACGTCGCCTGAAGGTTCTTTTGGCCTTCAAAAGCTGTCAGATTGCCGTTTTGTTCTTTGAGAGAGTGAGGTTGCCTCATTCACAATGCCTGAAGATGATGTTGGAATCAACATTTATTGTTTTTCAGAGTCTTCCCCCACCCCTCAACAATATGCAGTTTTATTTTCAAGTGAGGTCTTGGTGGCCGCATGATGTTTTACCAACTAACAAATTCCCCCAAGCTCGGGAGCATTCCATAGAGGAGTGATAAGTAGCCCAAGTTCCTCTGACACCCACAGTAAGGGCAAGAGTGAGTGCTGTGTGTGCTTGCCTTCCTTTTTCGCCTTCCTCTTTCCCACCCGCACGCTCTTTCAAGTGGTGATAGTTTAGAACAGAAGGTGTTTTATGGTTTGCTATATTTATTGAATAGTTTTGTGTTTCTTGTTCTCTTAAAAAGATGAGTGGAATGCTTTGTATTTTCCTCACTATTTTTAAAGTGGCGTTTCCTTTTCCTATTGCTTCTGATTTCCTTTTTCTCCTTCTTTCCCCCTGTCTTCCTCCGCCTCCTCCACATCCGCTTGCCCTCAGTGAATCTGGAGAGAAAACAGGCTTTGCATTTCTGCCCACATATTGGGTTGGGGCACCTGGTTACTTCTCTTGGGCTATTGTGAAATTCACTTCCTTAGTTTGGAAATGAAGAGGTCTAAAATGTGCACTGATGAATTTACACTCCACTTTCTAAGAACTCTGAGTAGTTAAGAGGCTTCTTGTACAGATAGAACAAGGCTAAATATATCTGACTTGAATACCTCTGATCCTTGCAATATAGTTTACATTCACTCTTACTTTGTCATAATTCTCAATGAATGCAATGTTCTTACACGGAATGCCTTTCCTTTTTCTTGGGTTAAGGGAGCCATGGGGTAGAATTGCCACCTACCTTGTAGGCTAACCAAACTGTAGTCTGCTTTTCCGTGATGAAGGGATCACATTTCAGGACATTGTTTCATTTGTAGGATTTTAGTGGCCTAGTTTCAAATTTGACTGCAGGTTACAGAGTGTATTCCAATTGGCGTATTCTGTGGTATTTTTTTTCTGTGTGTTTACACTTTGGGGATCTTGGGTTTGTCCTATATCTATTATCTCTTCCAAGCCTGGCCAAGGTTGTTAGGTTATGCAGTTATGTATAAATATTTAACAAGATAAGTTAGACAAAATGTGCTTAAAGATACTTTCGCCCTCCCCCCAACCTCCTCACCACACCAGGCCCCAGCTCAGTTTTTGTGTGGACTCACAGATGGTTGCTTTATCTCACATGTTTAGATTTGGAAGACATTCCTTTGCACTTTGCTTGATGGACACAGTGAAATGGAAGCTTTTCACTCAATCTTGACTACCAAAATGGTAGCACCGAGTAACAGATAACATTAGGCTCCTCTTCCTATTTTTTTTTTCCTGACCAGTTATCCAAACTCCCCTAAGCCAGAAGAGTTTTAAGCATGAGATTGTATGTTTTTTAAGAAAATATTTTGGATAAAGACTAATGCTCTCAAGTCCGGAATAACAATTAGTACCATTCATTAATCAGGGGCATGTTTTGACTTTGAGTCCTGGCGAGGAAATATAAACTGTGAAAGTCACACATATATATGAACCTCAGGCAAATTTATGACTTGTCAACCTTTTAAGGTTAAATTCTTAACCCCAAATCGGGGCTGGCTTTATATGTGGAGTTTGACACATTCCTCTGGGCCACTGAACACCCCCCTCCCTGAGCCCTTTGCTTAACAGCAGCTAATGGCCTAATGAGCAAGAAGGATTTCTGCCTCTTATCAGCTGCCTAAACAGCAACAGGAAGGCTGATATACAGAGTACAGGTCAAAACCTGAGTTCTTGAACCAAAAAAACCACAGGGTCAGTTAAAAACTCTGGATATATGGCATCGTTATAGTCATCAATACCTGTCAGTAAAGGAGCTGGACACTTGAGTTCAAACAAATAGTTAATAGTTGTCAAAAGCATGAACAGTCTAATTAATTTTGCTAGTAGTCCTTTCCTTCTTTGTTTAGTTCTTCTATAAATAGCCTTCATATAGTCTTTAATGAGCTTTTAGTTTGTGCCTGGAAGTTGTTACGGTCATGCGGCAGGAGTGTTTGATTGTCAGATGGTGATGATGATGGAGGCAAGGGTATTTATATTTTGGCCCCGATTTTGGAAGGGGCTGCCAGATAAAGGTAAATAGATCTCTACTACTACTTTTCTTCCTTTTTGAAATGGAGTTTTTGAATAAATACACACTCAACTTGCCACAGAGTCAGAGAAACCTTTGTGATTCTTCACATTGTACTCAGACCTTTTTAAGGAGAAAAGAGTCATGGCTTGTTTCTTAGATCCACTTGGAATCCAGGCTCAGACTCGCATAGGATAAATATTTTAGGGGATTCAGTGCCCATCATAGTGAAAGCCCCTTGACTTTCATCTTCCGCATTTGCATTTTTTCAGAGACAATAATGAAAACATTTTTTTTTTCAGATTCCGTTCCGTTATTGAAAATCCTATTTACATAAACAGGCATTGTTGTGGCTTAGGGAAGAATGTGGGGTCCCATTCTTTAGCTCCTTGTATATCTTTGCTAAGGCTTGTCTAAATAGAAGTAATGACGCTTTAGTCTAAGCAGCTTTTCTCATTTAGGTAAGCAGGGTGGTTTGAAATTTCAGTTTACTAGATAATTGAGTTTCTTCTTAATTATTTCAGGCATGCAGGTTGCTCTCTTGATAGCAAAGACCTTAAAAATCTAGTAATCTCCTCCGGCATCCGTTGGGTAATAAAATCCTGTGCATTTTCAGGGGTTAATTTTCATGACAATTGTGTATCCCCTCCTCACCCACAACCCAACCCCCACCCCTGAAGAAATTCTGCTATTAGGGCTTTGATCTCCTCACATTTGCAAAAAGCACACTTAAAAAATATATAAGGATGATGCTGGAATAACTGGATCTAGAGGAAATTTAAATATATTCAGATTCATGCTCATTACACAACTTTCATTTAGCATTTATAATAGCCTTGTCATATTCTTCAGAAAATCATCTGCCTGACTTTGCCAGACTTGGTTTTCTGCCCTGAATGAAAAACTGAAGATCAGCAAAACTGGAGCCTAACTATCCCCTATTCTATCCTATTTCTCGAAAAAAAGAAAAGAAAGGAAAAAAATGAAAGAAAAAGAAAAATTCTCACAGGTCATCTAGTACATAGTGAGGTGAGGAAAAACCTTAAAAAAAAAAAAAGACTCAGGCTGCCTTCACATCTGCTATTCATTCCCACTGGTGTGACTTCAATTCAGCAAGTTTTTATTGAGCACCTGTGCTGGGGGCAGTGCTAATAATCATTAACATTTATTGAGCCAGGCGCTGTGCTAAGCCCTTTATGGGCAACATCCCATTTAATCTTTACAATAGAACTACCAGGTGGGTATGATTTCTCCCATTTTACAGATAAGGAAACGGAGGCTTACAGAGGTTTAGTGACTTGTAACAAGTTTGAATAACCACGAAATGAATTAAATCTACTTAGGCTGGTTTCAGAGCCATGTTCCTAATCACTACTCTTGTGATGGGCTCAGCATTTCTGGGGATTATTTTTGAAACCAGCTTTGAGAATCCAGTATATGTCAGATACTAGGGGTTTGAAGTAAAACAACAACAACAGCAACAACTCTACTCTCTGTTCTTGATGGGGGAGGCAGACATGGAGACAGATGAGGACCAGGCTTGGAGGGGTCTCTGTATCTGTTGAGGGTAAAGAGGAGGGCATGGGAAAAGCGAAGGCTTGAGTCTGTGGGAATGCTTGATTTTCCTGTTCAGTGAAGGTTATCATCTCTGGGTTGATCTGCCTCAGTGATTGCATCAAATGGTTTCCATCACTGCCCTAGTTGCCTGTAGCATCAGCTACCTTGAACCCCTGTACTCTTTAGATATATATGCAGGGTCAGCATGGTTTGGGGAGAATTGGCCCCATAGTTCCCATATTGTTTCTACTTTATTTCAGTTCTTTCTTTTAAAAAAGTAAAAATTAAATGAGGCAGATATTTTCGAATCAAATTACTGTGGTCTCAAGAGCTGGTGGCTTTCTGAAGGCAGGTCATATAAGACTAGCAGCTCGCAGGGAGGTCCTAGATCCGGGCTTAGTTCATTCAGCTTGATCTGGAGCCCTCCTGGCACTGCCTCTTGGAGCCCACACTGGGCTCTGGAGAGCTCTGTATCTGAATCATCCTTAGCCAGACAGGAGAATGAAGTTACTATTAGCAATTTTTGAGTTTTCCAGTGAAATCCTGGGATGAGAAGGCAAATCCCCAAATCACCTGTTTGGGTAATTTATTTTTGTTTTTAGTAGCTCCCGAAGAAAGCAAGGAGGAAAAAAGTCACTACTGAGCATCACGGAACCATCTTTTATGTGTTGCAGTAATAACTTTACATTTCCTCAATTTTTGGAAACATTTGGTTCAGGGCAAAGTGAATTCACCAACGTGTGTGTGTGTTTGAAATAATATTCTTTAGTTTCCAATCTCAGCTTATCCCAAACTTATGTCTCCGAGTTTCTTATAGCTGATTTGCTTGCCAACTCCTCTCCCATGCACTTTCACCTTCATTAAATCTCTTCCACAGAAGGGGTTGCCACCAAGTCTAGACTTCAGTAACACACAAGAGGAGGGCCAGTTAGTGAAGATTTTGATTCATATTACATGAGAGTTGGGGGAGGAGGAGGAGGAAAATCTGTCCTTCCCAGTCCTTCAGATACTAAAGTTCTAACACAACAGTATGCTGAAGATGTATAAAATTACTGGAGCATTTACACAGCTATTCCCCAAGATGGCATAAATGCCACAGCACTAGAGCATGTCAGTGTAGACACTCAGATCAGCTGAAGGATAGGAAAAAGGAAAAGATCAATAACGTTGCTTCTCACTAAGGGATCAAGAGTGAGGGTTTGATTTTCTTTTGGTTAGATTTTACTCAGGTGCAATGTGTCTGTTGTACTAACAAGGCAACCGGCTCCCTTTTCCACAGGTTCCTATCATAGGGAAAGGGGAAAGATAAAATAGAGGGCACAGATTATTTACAGTGGCTGAGAAAGTAATTACAAGGCGCAATGGCTTGAAACTGAAATTTAGGTTAGCCATTAGAGCTGGGAGAAGCATCTTAACAGTAAGGGCAATTGGGCATCGGAAAGATTTGCTTGAGAGCTGGTTAAACAGCATCTCCAGAAGTGCTGGAAGACTAGGGCACCTATAATGTGAAGAAAGACGATGGGATATGCCAGCTCTCTTTGTGGTTGTTTGGTTGCTAATAGCTTAAAAGTCTTTTTTCATGTATATGAAATACATCTAATTTATCAGACTTAAGAAAACAAACAGGGATTTCCCTGGAAGTCCAGTGGCTAAGACTCTGCACTCCCCATACAGGGCGCCCAGGTTCAATCCCTGGTCAGGTAGCTGCATCCCACACTCACCAACTAAAGAGCCTGCACGCTGCAATGAAGATTGAGGATGCTGAGTGGTATAACGAAGACCTGGCACAGCCAAATAAATAAATACTTTAAAAGATAACAAACACATTTGAGCACTGAGAATGAGGCATTTGGATTAGTCTGAGCACCTTTCTAACAACTTTTCTGTAATACAAGCCAAGGACTAAGGCAATATTTTTATTTTTTGCTTCTGCAAGACGTCTGTTTTATGGCTTGGGACTAATGCTGTTAAAGTGACATTTGGACTTTGTCAGTAGGACTTTCTCAAGGCTGAACATAGATAAAATTTGTTTTTTGTCCCTTTTGATCTTTTTTAAAACTTTCACTTTGACTGTCCAGGTGTTCTGGGTTAACTCCCGCTCCCTCTTTCCTGTGCTGAAGGAAGCTCCCACGTAAACTGTTTAGGTTTGAAGTAAGAGAATTACTCAAGAAATGTTGCACTTTAAGACAACACCTGATGAAACTGCTTAATCAAAGTAGTAACTCATTCATGATGAAACATTGAGACATTACTAGCCAGATACTTGGGGAGTTCCCAGGTGGCTCAGTGGGTAAAGAAACCGCCTGCAATGAAGGAGATGCAGGTTTGATCCCTGGGTTGGGAAGATCTGCTGGAGAAGGAAATGGCAACCAACTCCAGTATTCTTGCCTGGGAAATCCCACGTCCAGAGGAGCCTGGTGGACTATGGTTCAGGGGGTCACAAAAAGTCAGACATGACTGAGCAACTGACCACACACACGTAGGCAGATACTTATAGGTGGTAAAGAGGAGAGTGTACTAGTTTCCTTGGGCTGTCATAATAAATTACCTCAAATTTTTTGGCTTAAAATAAGTAAGTTTATTATCTCATAGTTCTGGAGGCCAGAAGTACAAAATCAAAGTATCAGCTGAATTCCCTCCATAGGCTGTAAGAGAATTCTCCCTGGCCTCTTCCAGCTTCTGTTGGCTCCAAGCCTTCCTTGGCTTGTGGCTGCATCTGTCCAGTCCCTGCCTCCGTCTTCACATGGCCTTCTGTTCTTCCTCTGTGTGTGTGTTGTTCATAAGGACATGTCATTGGATTTAGGGCCCACCTAGATAATCCAGGATGACCTCATCTCGATATCTTTAATCACATCTTCAAGACCCTTTTTTCCAAATAAGATCACATTCACTGGTTCTAAGGGTTAGGAGGTAGACATCATCTTTTTAGGGGTACCAATCAATCTCCTACTCGAAGGGTAGCTTGTTCTAGGGAAGCTTAAATTTGGTTGTAACATTTCAGTGTGTTTCCTGAAGGGGATGTGGGTGGCAACTGCTGTTAACCCACTTTCTAAATGGGAGTGAAATGACTTACCTAGTCACGCTGGATCAGAAGAAGAGTTCTGAAACAGAGTAGGCTACCATATTATTATTCAGCATGGACTTGGTGTCTTAACGCTTGGCCTTATTGGGTTGGATTTTTTTCTTATATATCTTTTTCTAAACACTTTAGCTATAAGAAGGCAATCATTGCTTATTAACCACTTGAAAAACCTTTCAGATCCTTTTCAGGCGATCTGTAGGGTCAAGGTGGTTGGTGTGTTTTCAATCTAGTTTTTGTGGTTTGCAGAAACATCAGGTACAGGGATTTTACAAACCAGAGACATCTGTGAAGCAAAAGATTGCTTTTTAAGGGTCAGGTACACTGAGTCTTGGTCTTCCCTGGTGGCTCAGTGGTAAAGAATCTGCCTGCAGTGCAGGAGCTTCAGGAGACACAGGTTCGATCCCTGAGTCAGGAAGATTCCCCGGAGAAGGGAATGGCAACCCACTCCAGTATTCTTGCCTGGAGGGTTCCATGGACAGAGGAGCCTGGCGGGATACAGTCCATGGAGTTGCAAAGAGCTGGACATGACTGAGTGACTAAACAACAATTCTTAATCTAGAATGGGCTCAGTGATTATCGATTAACCTATAGTTGGGAACTTAGACTCTCAGACTGGAAATTATCTATGCAGTCATCTAGTGAGGCCCAGATTTGAAAAGGTTTTTGGTTGAGTTGTCCTTGGTAGCAGAGCGGATAATAACACTTTAGTCTTGATACAGAGGGTTCTTTCTTCCCCCCTGCCGCAGTGTGATTTCATACACAGGGGGAATGTCCTAGCACTTAGATTGGCCCTAGGTTGTTGAAATTCTCAGCTATGCTTCAGGTCTACATGTTTGAAGATTGTATCTGAAAAATAAAAAGTATACATTTCCTAAAATACGGCATTTCTGCTACTTATCTGAGTAGAATAGCAATTAGTGAAAGAGCGACTTGGGGAGACAGGAAAATTGCCTTGGTTTAGTTCTTCTGGCAGATTTCTATAAGATTCTTTATCCCAATTGGTATATCCTCCAACCCTATTTTGTTTTTATTAGGGGTTTCCCCTGTCGAAGTAATATATGTGGGTGGGAGGAGGGTGGAGGGAAGAGAAGAGGGGAAAAGAGGAGAAGAGAGAGATCTCCATTTTGGGCTCTGAGCACTCTTCATTTTCCCTGGAATACTGTTCTGCAAGTTGCTCTAGTAGCATCAATTGGTCTGACCTAGTTCCTTTAAAATTAAACTCTCTTGAAGTTCTGGCATTGGTTTCAAGTCAAAGGGGAGGGCATGAAGCCCAAACCTCAGTGAGCCCCTTGAGATACAAAGATGAGTCAGTTAGGGGTCTTTCCATCAAGGAACTTAAATCTAGCAAAGATAAGGCATGCAAATATAACCATGATGCAAGTCACACAGCATGAGAAGTATCTGTATAAAGGGTGTGCAGTGCTGTGGGAATTCAAAGGGTAGACAGCTTGTGGAGGATGGAGGACATCTCTGCTTCCACGAACACTTTCCTGTGAGAATCCAATCCAAAGATAACTCAGAGTCAGTGATACCTCAGTAAAGCTGGAAAAAGTATTTAAAAGGACAACAAAAGAAAAAGCAGCCAGAGATAACTAGGGATCATCTTGTGGCAGGGCTCATATCACTCCTCCTCATCTGGCCCCAGCCACTTTTCACCAACTTACTTTTGCCTCTAGCTTTACCAGTTTCCTTGGCAATGCCTGAATATGCCACCCCTTTCATACCCCTGTGCACTTGCTCTGTTTTAAGAAGGAGAAGGATGCAGATATATATGTTAGCACCATCTCTATAGGGCTTAGATGGAAGAGTGTGTAGAGGCAGGAAGGCCAGTTTGGAGGCTGTAATAGTTTTCCAAGTGAAAAGAGGTGAGGTGATAAGGCAGAGATGGAAAGACGGGGAATGATGAGGGATATTTTAAAAAGCAGAATCAGTAAGAGCAGGCTTCCCTTGTAGCTCACTTGGGAGAGAACCTGCCTGCAATGCAGGAGACCTGGGTTTGATTCCTAGGTCGGGAAGATCCCCTGGAGAAGGAAATGGCAACCCACTCCAGTATTCTTGCCTGGAAAATCCCATGGACAGAAGAGCCTGGTGGGCTATAGTCCGTGGGGTTGCAAGAGTTGGACATGACTTAGCTATAGCCAGTGACAGTTGACTATAGGGGAGAAAGGTGAATGAGATGTCCTGAGTGATCTAGAGGTTTCCTGTTAGTTTGGGAGTCCATTTCCTGGACCAGTCTGTGAACTCCAGGGCAGAGACTATGCCCTGTTCATTATTTTATTCCTTGAGTTGGGCAGAGACCCTAGCTCAGAGTAGGCATTCAGTAAATGTTGGATGAATGAATTGTTCACCACTTTGGCAGGCTGCATGTAATCAGTGAATTTGTATTCCCAGAGCACATGTTGATGGCTGGTTGGCAATGTGGTCCAGAAAGAACCTCTTTGTGGGAGAGTGTAGCGATCAAGGGATTCAGCCTTTACTGGGCATGAAATGATACACAATTAATTGACAGTTGGCAGTAGAGATAAAGGTAATTCATTCTTTAATTCTCAGGCTTAGAGAATGGCTTATCTCCAGGGTTGCTTTAAACTCCCAGTACTCCAGTGTGGTAGCGACATTTTTGGCCTGCCTTTTACAGAGGCAGAATCTGTGGCGGCCCCAGGCATGATCTTGGATTTAAAGTCTGAGCTCGTGATACCCAGGTGTGCCCTCTGCAAGGTCATGTTCTTTCAGGCTAAATAATAGAAAAGTAACCTTCATTTGGGTTCCCTAAGACAATTTCTTCTACCAGCAATTCTCACTTCCCCATTGGTTTCAAATGCAGCCATTTCTTTCATCTGTATTCCTATCTTGATTAGTAAGAAATTAATGAGCGTGTAAGATTTGATTTAGATAATGATTAATTAGGGGAAAAGGCACCGTTCTAATAGCAAGTCACTATTATATGCTAAGGAAATTTGTTAATATTTTTGGATGGCAAATTGACTTGTCCTCTGTTTAAAAAAAAAAACCTTTTAAAAATGGTTGATATGTTTTTTTTTTTGGTTCATTAGTAGAGCAATCTGCACTTAATCCTTTGGATAATTCTAATAGGCATCTATTATTTTCCCAATAAGTCATGAAGCAACCAGTTTTGGATATCATTCATTTCTTTGCTTAATATTACTTTAATGGTAATATTGCATTATTATTTTTAGCACAACATACCTTTGTTAGCAAAAAAAATCTGCTGTTCATAAAGCAGACCTTGGCAATAAAATATGTCAAATCATCACACACACACACACACACACATACACACACACACACATATATATGGAAAAGATTTCAATTTTCATTGTTACTGAGCCCTGACGATTTATTCTCTTCTGTTGATGTTTGAATATGTTCTATCTGCTTTTAGAAAAGTATGAGGATAAAGGTCCACATTAATATTTCTTCTGTTCTTTAGTGTGTTTTTAAATGTGATTTTTGACAATTTATGGTCATTAGCTAAAATTGCAGTGTAGTAAAATAACCAACATGTAGAACATAATAAAGGTAATTAGAGCATCAGAGGGCTGGAAGTGACCTTGAGGGGTTATTTCGCCCATTTCCCAATTTCAAGCTTTAAGACTAATCTTCCTAGACAGCACCCTTCATCATATTATGCCTCTGCTTGAGACTCAACCAGGGTTCTTTATTGTCTGTACAGTCAAGCTCATAGTCTTTTAACTCCATTCCAGGCCTTTCAGACTCTGGCCCCTCTTGTCTGGTAAGCTAGCTACACCCCAGATTCTAGCTTTTCTCCAGATAGGTTAGTCTTACCTCACTATTCCACTGGAGCCAAACACATTTTGCCCATTGGCCTCATCTTTTACTGTTTAGCTTTAAGCCCCACCTCCTCTTGGAAGTCTTGTCTGACCTCTAGAGCCTCTGGTGAGCATTTACTTATATAGCAAATGTTGTCTATATTTCATATTTAAAAAAATCAACTGTATTGAAATATAATTTACAAATAACAAGTACATTTTGAGTGAAGAATTTACTGAGTTTTGACAAATTTATATACCCATGTAACTACCACCCCGATTAAAATATAGACTATTTCCATTCCCTCAGAAAATATACTGCATATTTTTTCACCTAACCATATATCAGCTTTATCTGTTCTCTAGCTATTTTTGTGTGTGAAAGTCTGGTCTCTTAGCATGAATTTATTTTTTGTTTATTTTAATTTTACTTAACATATATTGAATATTTACCTTGTACCAAGTAGGCTAAGAGCTTCATATATATAGTGTTACTCAGTCCTTGCAACAACTTCGCAGGTAAGTGCTGTTGATAATAAGGATTGAAAAACCATGTATAGGTTAAATAATCCATCTCTGCTTGCAAGCTGGTAAGTGGTGGGGCTTAGGACTAAATTGTAAACTACTTGACCAGAGGGGCCATAAGTGTTTTGCTCCTTCCTGCCTACTAATGTCTTACAATGATGTAAGGCCGTTAAAACTTACTGACTTAGAATAAAATCCAATAGAACAGATGCATTTAAACAGCCTCATACACAGTGCTCACTGTCCCCTTCCAATCAGAGACCAGGCTCAGGCCTGGAATGGGGTCTCCAAGTGAATGTCGTGCTGACTTCCTGGTACTGGCAGAGGTGGCTAAGGGAATCCAGAGCAGTCTAAAATGTCAGGTCTTTGATTGGAGCTAAAGAAAGACCAAGAACTAGGCCCGAAGGAAAGAGTCTGTGTTATGGGCCAAGAAGGTAAGGCTGGGGAACTTCACTGCTGGTCCAGTAGCTAAAGACTCCATGCTCCCAATGCAGGGGGCCCGGGTTCAGTCAGTCAGGGAACTAGATTCCACATGCCACAACGAAGAGTTTGTATGCTGCAGCTAGAGATCCTGAATGTAACTAAGACCCAGCACAGCCAGACAAATAAATAAAAGAATGCAAGGCCATAGGTAGCCAAACCTAAGAGATCCCTTTACACAAGAGTACACAGGAGGGAGCCTGCTGTGGACCTCTTGTGATTTAGCCTCTGGAGGGGGAAGCAACTGGTAAAGGTGCCCAGCTTGGATACACATGGGAATAATCCTCCAGAGAAGAACTTCCATAACTCAAATATCCCTTCTCAGTTGGAAGACCCAGAGCTGGACCCAGTGTGCAAGCAAGACATTGTCTCAAAATAACTAGAAATAAATTACTTCATAGTTCCTTTAAGTGAAGCATCTATTTGTGAATCTTCAAGGTGTTTGGAAATTGATTTTTATGATATTATAAAATATTTTTCAAAGATCAAAGTTAAGCATAGAGATGTAACATTTTCAGGGTTGTCTATCTCCACTTCTCCTTTTTCGATCAGACAGAAAGTTCTTTACTAGCACTCTCAGTCTGCAGCCCTCATTAATCACCGCTACATGCACAGGGCTGGCTGAGATCGACGGAGCATCCCAAAGGAGATGGGAGTCATTCTCTGCTCTTCAGGAACTCAAAATCTAGGAGAGGAGATTATAGTATGAAGGTACTTTTTAATCCTCCAAAATAAATGGGAACTAGCAGCCCCATAATGACTTTAATTTTTTTTTTAAGCATCTGGGAATGCAAGTTATTAAGCCCTAAAGAGTTGAACCTTTGTGACTCATTTGAATAGTCAATTGCTAAGTCTTCTCCTTATCTCCATCCCAGGCTATACTGCTTGTCTCTAGTCCCATTTCCCAGCTGAATTCCATTTTTACAAAAAAAAAAAAAAATGCGCACCTCTTTGACGAGTGTGGCCCGCGATTACTTTTATTTCCCACCTAATAAAGGAGCACTTTCCCCTTAACCTTCTTTTGTTCCTGACATGCTTAAAGAATGCTTTGCTACTTACTATGTCTTTTGTAGGTTGCATCTTATTTTGAATTGGCCTTTCTGCTTTTATTCACACAAGTGTGTACCAGTTCTCAGTGTGCCTCCTTAGTCATCTGCCCTGGGCTTTACTTTTTATTCATCCCACTTGGCATTTAGTTCCCAGAGTAATTCTTTGTTTTGTTGATGAGGATTCCTCTCTAAATTCTTTCTGTATTTCTTTCTGTTTTGTGCATTCTTTCTGTCTTGTTTCTTTCCTGTGCTTGTTCATGCATTAAAATGGTTATATTTCATTATTGTCATTTAGTTTAGGTATGTCTAGCTCTCCTGGCCCACTGTTCCTTCTGCTATCATGTGCTGAGGCTTATTTTAACCTGGCCTGTGCATTATATGAAATTTACTTAAAAGAAAATGTTTTTCCCTTTGGCATTTATTTCTCTCCTTCGTGGTTTGGAAATCCTGAATTCTTTTCAGTTTAGAAATGTTTTATTTCCTCAAATCTATATAGCTCACTCTTAGCCCCCAGATCAGTTGTACTGGTTTATTTGATTAACCAGGCAGTGATAAGTTGGAGGGAGGATAAATATTGCTATATATACATTTCTTATATTTGGATATAATAAGTACCTTTCTTCATGACATCTGACATGTTTTCCCATAACTTCTCATTTAAGATTTTAGTCCTTCAAAGATTTTGGCTAAACAAATTCTTGAGGTAGTGGGAGTCTGTACAATGATGAGACTTGATCAACTCAGGGAATGGTTACCCCTATGCTGCTCTAAGTTACTTTGTGAATTATCGTATTAAGGCCGACCAAATTGGGGTCATGGTAATTTAAAGAGCCATTCCTGGGCTTCTGTTGGTACATCAAATGGCAGTTTGTTACCTTATAGTAAGGTGCTCAGGGCACTTTACAAAGTAAAACTATGAGCCCTATTATTTTATGACTCCCACTGGTTAGAGCAGTACTAACAGCCACCCTTCCAAATAAACTCCACCATTCTTGAAAACTGGAAATCTTACCAGTGATGAAACACCAGTTTAGAAACACAAAAAGTTTATCTATGATGTTTAATTTTAAGAGTGTGTGCAAATAAAGGTATTTTGAACACACATTACTTAGGTATCAACTTACCAAGAAAATAAATTAAACCTTGCTAAATGGACAGGAACTTGGTATACGGAAATTGCCTGCTATGTAGGATTTTTCATATCTACACATCAGTCTCAACTACCCTTGTTTAACTCTAGATTAACCACATGTCCCCAAGGGGACTCTTTCCTTTCTTGGTCCAGTAAACTGCATCAGTTTCTGCTTTTAGAAAAGCGTTACATTTTGTAACTTCATATAGAAAGAACACCATGAGCTAGAGAGCTCTGGTTTTTTTCTTTTTTTCCTGAAGATAATAATAAAGCCTTTGAGCTTAGACCCTATTTAAAATTGGTTTAAGGCTTGTATATGAGATTGACATTTATAGGAGATAAATCTGAACTCTGTGTCTCCAGACCCCAAATTGTATTTTGACACATTAAATATCACCTTTCCATCCAGTACTATAAATCGCAGTGCTGGATTAGGTTCAGTGATACATGTTATCTGTGCTCTCCTTCACTACTTTTGTCAGCAGCTCCCTTGAGGAGGGGAAAGTAGAGAGGTTGGAGTCAATACTGTGAACTCCAGCAGTGATGTCATGTGAGGTTGAACTTGATTAATTTCATTCCTAAATTAACAAAACTTGGGCACATACATTAAGGCCATGATTAACTGGAATTCATAGGGAAATGAGACATTGTAATAATCAATTTTCTGATAACTTATGGCTAATTAATCCCCTCCACCGAAAACAACACCTCAGGTGTTGAAAAGCTGTCTAAAATGTCTGAATATGAGGACTTCCTTGGTGGTCCAGTGGCTAAGACTCTGCACTCCCAATGCAGGGGGCCCAGGTTGGATCCGTGGTCAGACAACTAGATTCCACATACTGCAATGAAGATGGAAGATCCTGCATGCAGCAACTAAGACCCAGAGTAGCTAAATAAAAAATAAATATTAAAAAGAAGTCAGAATATGCTTTCTAGCCTCACTTCAGTAAGATTTGATGTTTATTATGAAACTTTACTTTGCCAGGGCTTCCCAGGTGGCACAATGGTAAAGAACTGGCCTGCCAATGCAGGAGATGCCAGAGACATGGGTTCGATCCCTGGGTTGGGGAGATCCCCTGGAGAAGGGAATGGCAACCCACTCCAGTGTTCTTGCCTGGAGAATCCCATGGACAGAGGAGCCTGGTGGGCTACAACTCATGGGTTTGCAAAGAGTTGAACATGACTGAACACACATGCACTTAGGTTACTTTGCCAACCACTTCATAGAACTTTGGGGGTGTCCCCCCCAGGGGATATCCCATATACATGTTTTGTCAACCTAGCTAATGATGTTGCTTTATTGCACTCATTTATATGCACTAGGTATTCATCTCTTAACCCCTTTAGACAGTCCACGTTTCTCTTGTTGAAAGCTGCACCTATGTAGCACAGTGCTTGGCACACAGAAGATGTGTTAGCCTGGGTCCTCTGAGAAGCAGATGTCAACTAGATGTGCAAGAAATTTATTGGGGGAAACACTGGGGAAGGAAATGAGCAGGGAATTGAAGGATGCTGGAGAAGCCATTTGACTGTGGTGTAGATCTGATCCCTGTAGAGGAGAGAGGGAAGGAAGGAGGATTGAGTAGAAAGAATGTAAACTGCAGGGCAGTTTTAAGGAAGTTTTGTCAAGGTCAGTGGGGAGTCCTCAAGCCAAAATGCCTGTCAGCAACTTTGCCATGCTCAGACATTGGCTGGGAGCAGCCCCTAAGGATTGTGGCGTAGGTATAACATGGCAGTGAATACAAAGTGCAGCAGCTGGGGTCGTTAGTCAGTTATACACCCTGTGGCAGGAGGCCTGAGATGCCCATGTTATGGCCACTACAGAAGGAGCTCAACAAATGCTTATTGAAGGGAAAGTTTGAGTAAAACAGGAATTACAGAAGGGGATTAGACTTAAATATTCATTGAGCCCTAATATTTGCTAGTACTGGTAGAGGATATAAAATCATGGGACTCCCTCCCATTTCTCGCTTCTCCTCAAACATCACCTTGTGAAAGAAACCATCCCTGATTACCCTATATAAATAGAGTCATGCCTGCAGCCACTACATTCCCTATGTCCCTTAGTCTGTTTCTTAAACATTAAAAAAATCAGCAGCTTTATTGAAGTTTAATTGACATACCACAAATATTTTAAGGGTACCCTTTGACAATTTGACATATGCCTACAGCCATGAAACAGTCATCACAATCGAAATAATGAACATACCAATCACTCTCCCAAATTTCCTCACTCTCACCCCCTCCTTGCCCTCCGTCTCCCCCAACAACCACTGAACTGCTTTCTGTCACTATGAATTTTCACTTTGTAGATGGAACCATACAGTTCAGTTCAGTTCAGTCGCTCAGTCGTGTCCAACTCTGCGACCCCATGAATCGCAGCACACCAGGCCTCCCTGTCCATCACAAACTCCCAGAGTTTACCCAAACTCATGTCCGTCGAGTCGGTGATGCCATCCAGCCATCTCATCCTCTGTCATCCCCTTCTCCTGCCCCTAATCCCTCCCAGCATCAGAGTCTTTTCCAATGAGTCAACGCTTTGCATGAGGTGGCCAAAGTATTGGAGTTTCACCTTTAGCATCAGTCCTTCCAATGAACACCTAGGACTGATCTCCTTTAGGATGGACTGGTTGGATCTTCTTGCGATCCAAGGGACTCTCAAGAGTCTTCTCCAAACACTGCAGTTCAAAAGCATCAATTCTTCAGCCCTCAGCTTTCTTCACAGTCCAACTCTCACATCCATACATGAGCACTGGAAAAACCATAGCCTTGACTAGATGGATCTTTGTTGGCAAAGTAATGTCTCTGCTTTTGAATATGCTATCTAGGTTGA
>NW_024070207.1:38636447-38663229 GCF_014754425.2 Oryx dammah | reverse complement strand
CAAAAGCATCAATTCTTCAGCCCTCAGCTTTCTTCACAGTCCAACTCTCACATCCATACATGAGCACTGGAAAAACCATAGCCTTGACTAGATGGATCTTTGTTGGCAAAGTAATGTCTCTGCTTTTGAATATGCTATCTAGGTTGGTCATAACTTTCCTTCCAAGGAGTAAGTGTCTTTTAATTTCATGGCTGCAATCACCATACAGTAGGTAATATTAAAATCAGGTTTCTTTCACCTAGCATATTGTTTTAGGGGTTCATCTGTGTGGTGACATGTATCAATAGTTTATTTCTTTTTATGACTGAGTAGTATTCCATTGTATGTATATATCACAGTTTGTTTTCCCTTTACTTAGTTTTTTTTTTAATCTGTAGCATTTATCACTACTTGGCCTTACATATGCAGTTTGTTGTCTCCCAGGGGCAGGGTTGTTACAGGACTGCTGTATATCCACAGTGCTTGGCACATAGTGGATATCCAATAAAACATTTGTTGAATGACTCTTACTTCCATGGCTTCAATTTTCTTTCACATACTGATGACTTCCAGGGATATAGGAATGTGTTGAGTCACCAGTGAAGAGCAGAAAGCAGCAAAAGGGGTTTTTATCATTGAGAAACTTGGTAGATGGCAATTGTTAACTGAGATACAGAATACAGGAGACTTTGTGTTTGTGCTTCTGGGATATATTGAATTCAGTTTGGAGTATGCTGAATTTGAGATTCCCATAGAGTAGTTTGAAAATGTGGGATTTGGGAGCTGAGAAGAGAGGTAAAGTCAGGATTAGAGAGTTCAGCAGTCACAGGAGTTATATCAGATCATCGGGGTTGAGAGAGATGGAGAATGAGAAAGGGAGTCAACAACTTGTATGTGTTAGGCAGAAGAATAGGAAGCAAGAAAAGACAGATAAGAATAGCCATAGCAGTAGGGGGGTGTCTGTGGGTGTATGGGGATGTGTGGGTTCAGAGTAGGTTCACTAAAGCAAGAGATGGGGAGAATTTTAAATAGGGATTGGTTTACTGTGAGGACTGCAAAGTGTCACATTGAATAAGGACTGAGAAGAAAAGGTTCTGATTCCCTAATTTTGGAATAATCGAGAAGATGATTCATTTGGAAAATCTTTATCAAGATACAAAAATAAAAAAGCATTCTGCATCCTTTGGGAGGTGGTGAAGAGGTGGCTCAGAAATTCAGAGGAACAAGAGTTTGGCATTTGTGATAGAGCTAGAATTGTTGGGGTTGTAAGGCATTTTGGTGATTGTCTGTATGCTAATGTTAGCAGCATGGGATTGGCCAGACATACATTTCACTTGGTAATCATAACTGGAAGTTTGAAAATTGCTTCTTGGTTGTGTTCTCATTCATAAATTATAGTCATGAAAAAGAAATTGTAGGAGTGAAGACTGATCTTTTAACAGGCAAATTAAATATTGGTGTTCAATGATGTATACTTTGTGCTATAAATTAGTTTATGCAGAATTTATGAGTCAAACCTAGGCAATAAGTTCTCATGGTTATTCAAAAAGATGCAGTCATAAGGATAACTGGGAGAAATCAGGGATTATTTAAGATAAACTGTAATTTTAAATAATCAAGATTTTACTGTATTTTAAAAGAAATTGCATTGTTTTGCTGTATTTGCCTTGTGTGTGTGACATTCTGCTTACTGAAACATGAAAAACTTATTTGTTTCAGGATCAGATTTGCAAGTGTGTCTCCCCAAGGGCCCAACATGCTGCTCAAGAAAGATGGAAGAGAAGTATCAACTAACAGCACGATTGAACATGGAACAACTGCTTCAGTCTGCAAGTATGGAGCTCAAGTTCTTAATTATTCAGAATGCTGCAGTTTTCCAAGGTGAGTTCTGGGCATCATTTGAGATGTGCTGTGCAATGGCATCATTCTTTGGGCACTGGGCTTTTCACATGGTAAGTATAATTGAGAAATTACCATTCCAGTATTAATGCTTGATACAAAAACCTCCCAGTGAGAGATTCTGGTTAAGGAAAAACATGGTTTTTAGAGAAGCCACATTACAATCTTTGGGAAGGTGAGTATTGTCAAAAATCATTGTCCAAGGACATCCTGTTTACCTGTATGGAAAGGATATAAATCTCTGAAGAAAGAGTAAATGGTACTTTTTCTCCACCATCCCATTAAACTTGTTTAAAACGCAAAAAAGTTTACTTAAATACCACTTTTCTGCACAAGTTAGTTGGATATTTGTGGAACATGCACAAACTCTTTCTGACCACTGGGACTATTTTCATTTAAGAGAGAGAAATTGGCTTAATGGCTCCACATTTTGTCATCTGTGTGAGTGGCTATCTTTCCTCTCTTTCCGAATCTCAGTACTTACTATGTGTGTGTATAAAGGATAGCTAGGAGCGATAGTGGTGATAGCAAATATGTGGGTAGTGCTACATGCTAGGTACTCTTGGAGGTGTTTTACATATATTAACTTGTTTGATCCTCACAGGAAACCCTTTGAAGTAAGTAGTATTATTAGTTTCCCCATTTTATGGATGAAAACTCAAGGCACAGAGTGGTTAAGTAACTTGCCCAAGGTCACACAACTAATAAATGAGGAAAGTAGGATTTGAACCTAGACAGCCTGACTCGCCGAGCGTTTGCTTTTAGCTGCTTCATTACACCACTTTCTGTGAAGGAAAGTTAATTATGGATATTGGAGGTTTCTTCTATCCTTCCTTAAGCAGATGGAATGAGCTGCCTTCTTGTCCCACAAGGAGAGAATTGGGGTCAGGTGAAAAAAAAAAAAAACCACTTCTGACTCCTTGACATTCAAAATCTTTTGATTTATGGTACCTTTATAAGAATTAATCTGTTTGAATTGTAAGGTGGGCTGATTATAGCTTATTTTGTCTATTGTAACGAAATACTTAGAATTAGCTACGAAAATTATTCAAATTAGCTAATAAAACATACATTCACAACAGTTCCTTGGGTCAAAGCCTCAGGGGACATTGGGCTGATTATATGAAGTATAATACAGAAGCTTGAATTATTTGTTAAAGCTATTTATGCAGTCAGACTCTTGTGAAGAGTTTGTTGAGACTAACAATTTGGCAAAAGAATGAATAATTTAAGCTCATTTTAAAAATACATGTACCATTCATGTACTTCTCAGATTAGTTTTGGAGCTGATTCGTTGGGTGAAAGTGGGGTGATAAGAAGTGTTGTGACGCCGACAATCGAGTTGAAGTAAGGCGGAATCTTACTCTGTGGGGTGGCAAGGTGCCTTTCTAGAAGGTAGTATTTGTGATTTGTTTCATTCCCAGAGAAACCAAGCTCACAGATGTTATCTTGCTACCTTTTCCTGGCTGGAGCGGGGTGGTGGCGTGATCACACTGGTGTTGTAGTGCGGAGTAAGCTGATGCTGGTTGCCCATCTGAGGACCTTGCATGCCAGTATTCATATCTCCATCCAGTTCTGCATTTTGCATGTTGGGTTTTCTACTTCTGGAACAGTGCAAGAGTAGGAGAGAAAGTTTTGACAAGATTTTGGATTAGCTTCCAACCACGGCTGCTTTAGAATGGAAGTTGAACATTTGTCATATGAATAGATGGTTGGGGGGACAATACCTATTTATTAGCTGTCCTCTCTCTCTCTCTCTCTCTCTCTCTCTCTCTCTCTCACACACACACACACACACACACACACACACACACACAGACATCATTTCTCAAATTGTGGGGACAACCCTAGCAAAGGTACCTGGAGACAACTATGTGTAAACTCATTACTGCTGCCACCTTCTCAAGGCTGGTGCCTTGCCACCATATGGACTCATTTGGTATCTGTTTCATTCTGTCTTCTTACTCCTTTCCTGCTTATTTTTTCTTCAAAAAAAATAAACCCCAAAAGAAAAAAATAAAACATGGTCCTAGACCTCAAGGCAATTATACTATGCTTGTAGAGACATTGCCCCAAATCCTTTTTGTACGATTGTCCCCTTGTTTGGAGAGACAAGACTACAATCAGGGACTGCTACAAGATGTATTATTAATTACTGAGAAAAAGAGTATCTCCCTTTATTTTCTTATAACTACTTAGTATTCCAATTAATTTAAATTGGGAGCACAGTTGCTTTTTCTCTAAAATACACCCCGTCCCCAAGATTCTGGTAGAACAATTTATCGAGAAAATTGCTCCAATACTTCACTCCTGTGAAATTTGATGTGAGCTGTTTTCACCACATGAAGTTGAAGAAGGCGCATCTTGATCTTGGCTTACATCCACAATGTCTTTAGGATTCCTTCACTAGTCCACATTGGGGGTATTAAGTAGTGAGTGCGTTCTGCAAATATGTGCACAGTTCCACGAGCAATCCTTACTGCCTCGATTTGGAGTTTATGTCTTCTTTTGCAGGAAGCCTTTGCCCTCATAAATGAGCCTGGGGCCCTTTGCTACAGTGGTTGGAATGCTCTACTGCTAATGTTGTTTTGATAATGATTGAAGCATTAAAAAAGTTGTTCTTTATTTTCAATCTTTGCATTGCCTCGTTTCCTAAATTTAATTTACTTTGATGTGCTAAGTAAAATGGGGCAGCACAATCGTTTTTTGTTTCTGCTTAATTAATTCTTTTTGAAAAACCCCTTCACTTAAAGTAGATTTCCTTTTCTTTTTTTCTTCTCCACTACCTAATAATGAGGATGATGATGATGATAATGCTAATAATAATAGTGATAGTAACAGTTTGTTAAGTGCCTACTCTATGATGCTTACTTTTACATAATTATCTCTCATTCAATTTTCCCAGCAGCCCTATGAAGTTCATACTGTAATCGTCTCCATTTTACAGATGAGGAAACTCAATGATGCCCAGCTTTTTCCAAGCCATCATGTGACATGGTTTTCCTTGTTCTTAGTGTGCTTGAGGTAAAACAAAATTGAGAAGTTGTAGGATTTGTGGTCCTTGGGAAGAATAATGGGATAGAATTCTGAATTTTTCATCATATCTCCACCACCTATCTATCTTCAAGCCTTGAGTTCTGCTTTCTTTGTAGAATTTTAAACTTGTACGGGAAGATCCCCTGGAGGAGGGCATGGCAACCCACTCTAGTAGTCTTGCATGGAGAATCCCATGGACTGAGGAGCCTGGCAGGATGCAGTCCATGGGGTCATAAAGAGTTGGACACAGCTGAAGTGACTTAGCACACACACACCATCAGGAAATATTTGGGGTATGTCCAGGTTTTTCCTGTATGTTAGAGGATTCCAGTCTTTCCCAAGTTTCCACTGACTTGGAGTGAGAATACTCTTCAGAATGTAGCAACACTTTGCTTTTCTGGAAGTTGCCTCTCTCACAACTGGAAGTCTCTCTATCAGAGAGGAGAAATGGTGGGTAAGCAGCAAACATCTCTGTGCACCTAAAATGAAGCTCCTGGTTATGTAGTTGACTCATCTGAGAGCTCCTGGGTCCTTGTTCAGAGCCTACTACTGTTCTGCATTTATGCGCAGTCTTTACAAACTTTATTTTCTAGTTTTCTAGTCACTAGTAGATAAACGGTTAACTAGAAGCGTTTTTTTGAAAGACTGCCAGAGGAAAGTACATATGAGGAGCAAGAAGTTAACGAGTGACAGTAAGAGTAGAGGACATAAAAGTGACTCAAGCACTCATTGAATGTGGCAGCTGGGAGCATCTTATAGAGGGTTATATTGCTACGTGCCTCATAGCCCCTAGGTTATAGTAGATCCAACAACTAATGTCCCTAGTGATGGCTATGAATTGATAAGGAAAGATCAAGTTATGTTCATTTTTTCCCCTGAATATTTCCATTTTGAATGGCTAAAAATATTTTTGGTGCTGAAAGGCAAAGGAGGACACGCTGGACTTGGAGTCAGAAAAATCTAAATTCTGGTTTTATGTTTATGGGCTTTATGACTTTGAGTGGTTACTTAGACTCTAATAGCCTCAGTTTGCTTATCTGCAAAATGGAGACAATAATTACAGTCCTGCTTCCATCAGGAGTAGACGTAATATATGCGAAAATGTCTTGAAAACTGTAAAACACTATATACATGCAATATTATCTAGACAGTTCATTTTTGTGGCTGCTTCACCCCACATGGGCCAGATAAATGATGCATTACCATTGCAGACAGTAACCTAGATAAAGCTGGAGTTCCTGATGTAATTTAACAACTTTTGCCAAGTGTAGGTGATGCTGAAGCAGCTCCAGTGCGCAGGTGAAACAGCACTTAGGCAAAGGGCCCTTTGAAAGAGAGGTTTATTTTATGCATTCATAGATATGAAGCTGTGTTGTTTGAAATGCCAATACTTCTTGAGCAATCCTTTTTTAAGCTTCTGAAATCTTCTCAGAAGGCCCCTACCTGGTGTATTTTACACACAAATGAGAGGCTAGATCACAAAGGCATTGTTGTGTTCAGGTCATGTTTTCATTGTATTTTCTGGTCCATTCTACCAGGGCAGAGAGGAAGAAAAGTGCTGTCTTCATCCAGTGTTGGAAGGCTTTCTCCTACCTGTTCTCCATGGAAGAGATGAATGGCGCAGGGGCAGTGCTTTGTGCTTCTTTTCTTTCTCTGCTCCCTTATTTTCCATTTCCATCTGCTCTTTTTTTTTTTCTGTCAGATTCCTGTCTCTCCCACTCCCCCCTAAATAAAATTGTCCTTGGTTAGAACACCCTTTTCCATCAGCTCAGAGCAATTTCTCCAGTTATTCTGCTTGAAATAACTGTTTAGGGACATTATTCAAGCAAAGCTTTTTTCCTTCACAGTTAATATGTGACTAAATAATTGCTTGAATGTTGATAAACATGTTTTTGAGATTCAATCATTTGTTAATTTAGTTTTTATAATGTGGTGGGGGTTTTAAGTGAGTACTGAGCAATTTTTCTCCATTTCACACATTTTTTCCTGCTGCCTACTCTGACAGTTCTCCTGCCCATGCTGAGCTGCAGTGAATCCTCAGCACAAACTGCGGGCCATTCTGTCACAACCCTTTCTTTTTCAAAAACAACATACAGAAGAGAATAATTACACTGATGTCTAATCAGGACTTAATTCATTTGCCAGGACCAAATGTAATAACATTAAACTGAATTGGAGAATTTTAGGAACGCAGACCATGACCATGAGTGAGGTTATATATCCTCAAAAATGTAAATTATTAATCAAACCACTCATCTGTACAGCAAAGCTCTAGTAATCCCATTATAAAAGGGTGAATTCTCATCAGAGGCCAGAAGATGCTGGCTTTAATTAGTGAACTTTTATGGTGTTGACTCAAAGAGATATTTTGGTTATAAAGTTTTAAAAAAATGTGATTAATTATTAGTACTATTGGAAAAACAATTGGAAACTGGGCGTTTAAAGTTATTTTGGTTTTAAACTAAGAATTTTTTGGATTTAATTCAGTTTCAAATTCTGTGGCTGTAGCAGAGCCAGAGACAGTTCCGGGGGGTAGGGGGTGTGGGTAGAGTTGTAAACCTTTCCTGTGTCCTCTCTTGATTTAGAAGTCAGTCATTAGACTGAAAACTGTTTAATAAAAGGAGCTTAGAAATATGAATCAGTGGGCAGGTGGGGACTGTTCTTGGGCCAATAGTGGGGTGAGGAGATTATGCAGATTAACCCTTTACCCCAGCCTGTGCCCCTTGGTTCTGAATTCCCCCCTGGAGCTGCCTTCATCACTGCCCACCTTCTCACTAGTGGGCCTGACAAAGCAAATTAGAGGAAATTGTCCCTGCCCTCTAGAAGCTTCCAGGAAAAATACCACTTTTGCCTGGAGTGATTACTCCCTCCCCTTCCCTACTGGGATTTGTTTACTTTCTGAAAACATATGTTCCTCCTCCTCTTTCTGTCTCACTGAGTTGTACTACCTGATAGCAGAGTAATGAAGCATATGTTCCAGAGATTTGAATTCTCCTGTCAATCCAGTGGAGGTACAAACAATTTGCCTTTAAGCTGGAAATGGTATCACAGAAATGAAAAATACCTTTCCTTCTATTGACTGTGAGATGCTTCCAGGGGCTGCTGCACACCGTGGTACTCCTCCTTTTGCTGTCTGCTCTTTCATTCAGTCATCAGGTCTTGCTTCTTCTTTCATACTTCTTCCCATCTTTTCCCCACATTCTGTTCCCCTTTGCCTTACCTAGGTCTCAGTCATCTCATTAATCACATACCATTGCCTTGTAGCTCTGTTTCTCTGATTTTAGTTTCAGGCTCCATCAGCTCACGTCCAGGCCACCTGCAAAAGCTGAACTGGGTTTCATGTCTTTAGTCTCCTCCCTTGCTTCTCAGTTCAGCAGTGGAATGAGTGTAAGTTCAAGATGGCAGGCTCTGGGATCACTTGGGCTGGGTTTGAATGAGTCTAGGTGGCAGAGGTAGGAGATGTGGAGCTGGTGTGGAAGAGAGAAATTGAAGGCTTGCAGTAAGAATCACAAACCTCCTGTCTGAATATGTATTTAAGTCAGTGAAAGATGAATGAAAAATTTCCTGTTCTTCAGTGTTTTACTTATATTATCTCATTTAGACCTCACACGAACCCACAAAGTTGGTACTATTTATTATTAGCCTCATTTCATTGCTGAGGAAGTAGAGGCTTAGAGAGATTAAGTAACTTGTCTAAAGTTGCATAGCCAATAAATAAATGGAGCAGACAGGAGTTGAACCCTGGACATACAGCTCCAGACCCTGTGCCCTTAATCACCATGTGTTTTATAGCCACTGTGTATTTTGTTTCATGGTCAAGGACAATCTCCCCAGTTCTAGCTTTCTTGCATGGGAATTCTATTATATTTAACTAAGTAACATTTGTTGAGCAAGTATCTAGCATGTCTGAAGGCAGGCAGGTATAGAGAATTCAAAGATAAAAACTACTTCATGCCTACTTTCAAATAGCTCAAGTTTCAGAAACCAAGACTTTAATACATGAGTAATTTGGGTACAAGGCATCCTATGAGAAATTCAGTAAGAAAAATGTTAGCAGGTTTCTCTCTAGTGGTTAGGAGTGGATCCAGGTTTTTTAAGGCTCAAACGTTACAGAATTTGAAGGTCCTCTTAGAAAAAGGAGACAAATGTACAAAAACAAAATGCCTGTGGTTCTTCTAGAAGGAGGCTTGCAAGTGCGGGTTCCTGTAGTTTGTTTCATTAACTTCATAGGAAATTCACCTCTGTATGGGGCTGTGGGGTTGGAAGAGATTAATTTCAACCAGAGGGCAGAGATTCTTGGAAGAGATTGCCTGTATGAATTCTCCAGACAGATGTGGCTCTTGATCAAAGAGAAGGGCCAGTGAGGGAGTTAGGTAAATCAGTACACATCTTTCTGTAAATTTAAACTAAACTTTAAACATTATCAATTGCCTACTAGGTACAAGTCTTTCTGGACTTCTTGCTAGCCCTTTAGAAAGTAGTTATCCCTTTGGAAAGGGCAAAACACCTAGGCAAGAAGCAGGGGGTGGGGGTGTAATGAGACAGGCATGCGCTCTGGCTTCAGGTAGACTGGAATCTAAGTCCCAGCTCTCCTACCTCCTCTCTTTGTAACCAAGGGCAAGTCATTTCTCTCTGAGCCATGAATTAAAGAGGGTTAAATCTAGTGAGGATAGAAGAACCCAGCTCTGTGCTGGTCTATAGGAACCAAATGCATGGTAGCCATTGTTTTTGTTATTCCTTCTCATACATTTATAAGCATAATTGTGTATGAAATATAATACCTGCTTTGCAGTATTGAATGTCACATACCTGGCACATATACATTAAAAATGCTTTTCATGTTATAATATCATTTAATTAATATACAGTGCTCTAATATACCCACTCATAATCTTGTCATTCCGAGAAAACTATGTTTTCAGAAAATAGCATTTCTGTGTGTTTTCATTCTTTCTCTGTGTGTATGTGTATACTTAAGACTAAAAAAAGTATATGTTTTCTCCATAGTCCCCTAGTGGTCTGAATGAGTTAATGTAGCCTCTCGATCTAAGTAGCAATGGCAGACTCTGATTTCATCCGGTTGATTAGGAGAGGAAGGAGAACAAAAATGATGAAATATGGATGTTTATCTTGCTTCCCTCCTTTGGTTGAAGTTCTTTAGCATTAGTACTGGACTCTATTAACTGAAATATAATTATCAGATTAGACCAAGTTCTACTGTATTCCCTCTCCTGGGATCCTATGTTCGTTCTTTCTAGCACTTACCGAATTGATAGTGATATATGATGGTTATTTTATTAACATGAGTCTCCTTTACTAGAGAATAACCTCTCTGAAGGTGGGGCTGATGTGTATTCTACCTCAACCCTGTATCCCCCAATGAGATAGCGGACACTCAGTAAATGTTTCAGAAACATACACATATACGCACAATTAAAATAAGTAATATTAATAGAAGCAGGTTACTGTCTCTTCCACTTCCTCTGTAATCACTACCATGATGACCAGATGGACAGAAAAGTATAAGCTATTGCCTACAGCATTTATTCCTAGGTTTTGAAGTCTACTCAGATGTAAGATCTTAAAAGTCTAGATAGTGGATTGATGCTTTCCCATTGAGATGAAATGTCTTATGTTTACCTGAGCCTCAGCCTCTGCATCTAGCCTCACCATTCCCTGGCTGGTCTTTTCCTCCAGCCTAACCTCTTCACAGAGAACAGTGAACAAAGTGCAAAGCCAAAGATGTACATCTTGTGACCAAGAATAACAAGAATGGTGGCATCGATCACCTTTTCCAGATACACTCTTATATGTCATTCTTGATTACTGTGGGCACTTTAATACAGCAAACTTTGTTTGAGAATATTCTTTTTTTAAATAAGTTTTTAGTATACAAATGAATATACATGTTTATTAGATAAAATGAAAAAAACCACAAAGAAATGAAACAGTAGAAAATAAAATGACCCACATTCTATCCCCCAGAGGATAACTACTATTAATGTTTTAGTATATAATTTAACATACTTTTGTTCAGTATTGTACAGATATAGGTATGTATATATTTAAAAAATGGATAACACTGCTCTTTCAAGTAATGCAGTATAACCATCTTTCCATGTAAATATTTGTATAATATAATAGTAATAGAATATTTAGAGGTTACCTAGTACTTAGTCATGCTATTTTCTCATATGTTATTAATCCAACTCTCTGTCGTTAGAAATTCAGGTTGCTTTCAGTAGACCATAGTAAAATAATGTCCGTGTAAGTAAGTATTTATGCATATCTTTATTTCCTTAGGATGAATTCCTGGAACTGGAATTGCTGGGTCAGGGGCTTATGCAGTTTTTAAGGTTTCTCACATTTATTGCCTATTTGATTTCCATCAAGTTGTATCTCTTCTCACTCTTTGTTAGCAATGTATGAACGTCCATTTTCCTGACCATTTGCCCTTTTAGAATAACCCCAGTTTAGGTGAAGAAATAGTACTCTTTTCTTATCAGGAAACTTTGTTGATCATTTGTACTTTTTATTTTGTGATTTTTCTCATTAATATTTTTTTATCTTTTAAAAAATTTAGCTATTCATTGTTCTTATTGAAATGCCCTTTTCTTATTGATTTTTAAGAGCTCTTTATATATTTAGGATCATAACCCATTTTATATGTTATATTGATTTTACTGATTTGTTAATTCAATATTCATTTTTTATGGTGCTTTAAAAACACTTCCAGTCAAATGTATCAATATCTTCCTTAGGCTTTCAATATAGCCTTTGGATTTTGCCTAATTGATGTTAGCCTTAGGTGAATCAAAAATATGTTCTATTTCCTATTCTGACAGTAGCTGTGTAAAAATTGGTAAGTAATTTAAAGTGTCTGAATTTGTTTTCTTATGTGTGTGATAACACCGCATCTACCAACTTGCCAGAGCTTTTGAGGACCAAAAGAGGTAATGTATATAAAAATGCTTTGAAAAGTTTAAAGGATTATTGTTGTTGTTATGCAGTTATCTTTGACACTGACCATTAGTCTGAATGAGTTCCTGTTTATAGTACTGCTATCAGCATTGCCTTTTTCCCCTGTGAATTTGAGACCTTTCTGACCATTTACTAGGATATAATCTTGGTCTAGAATTGCACTGAAGTCTGTGCTCTGGTAGCTGGAAAGGCCCTGGGAGGGTGGTGAAATGTTGCCTGCCACCAGTCTCGGCCTGGAGCATGGATTCTGGGCACCCTTCCCACCTTCCCAGCTGGGAAAATGGGCCCTGGAACTATTCTTTGAAGTAGTATGCGTGTTTACTCCCACATGCCCAGCCCATGAAGGGTAGCTAAAGAAACTCATTCAGTGAGGCCAAAGTGCCTGTTCCTGTCCAACAGAGCAGTAGGTGGGAGAAAACCCAAAGCCTTCTGTCCACACTCGTATTTCTTGGGGACTGGAAAAACAGTACTCTTTCTAGCAATTAACATTTGAAACAGACACACTGGCCTATCAGATAAATCAGCAATTTAGCATTGTTTTGTGGTACATATTCTGGAGAGAGTTGTTTATTAGGAAAACCTTTTTCTTAAAAAAATTATGACCAGAATTCTCCCTCTCTAAATGCCAGCTTAAAAAAATCAGAGGAAAAACAATTAAGCTATCTCATGCATCAAAGTAATCATTAGTAGAAAAACAAAGTATGTTCTTTCTGGCAATCTCTGCCAGATGGTTGAGATGGGTGATAGTGGAAGAAGAGGCTTAAATGATACACATATTATTTCAAATATAACCTTGAAGGCTTTTGTTTGTATTTTGATGGGAGGGGAAGATAGTGTATACTTGCATAACTTAAGCCTTCTTGAAGGTCAGAGGCCTCTGGATAGCTGCTTAGACATTTGTGAGGTTAGACATTTGAACTCGTCTGGGTCACTTACATGAAGGAGAAGCAAGGTTAACTAAGTTTACTGAAAGACTGTATACTAGGTTTGATTAATCTTCCTTATGGTAGTGATATGGCTAGGTATTATTATCCCCATTTCACAGACATGGAACCTGGAGTTCGGAGCCATTAAGCAATCTGCCCAAGGCCACATAACCAGTAAGTGGCAGCATTAAGTTTCTAGCTTTAAAGTCATTGCTCTTTTCATTGAGCCACACTGTCTCCCTTGGAGGTAGAAGATAAAAATAAGATTTATGAAGTGATAAAAATGATCGTAGAGAGTTTTGAGAAATAGAAAGTGCTGTTAGGAATCTGTACAGTAATGGAGAAATAAACAAAATGCCTCAAGAATGGCCCCCAAATTTTATTTGGCATAAGGCTTCAAATTCCATTGATGTGAAACGATTCTCTGTAGGGACATACTCTGGCGAGTTAATTGTACCCCGAGTATTCTGTGGCAGCATGGCAGCCTTTCCTATTGCCTCATAAAGAATCGCACACACCCCCTTCAGAGTTCATTTTAGTACTTTTCAGGCTGACATCTAAAGGGGCTGCTACTCTGACAAACACAATCTGGCCAGATGTTATTATTTTGCACTACATTTAATTTCTTCCTGCCAAAGATTTAGACTTCTTTTCCCTGATAAAGATCAGGGGAAATTGTCTGGTATTTACAAAATCCCATCCAGGCGTATCTGTTACAATGTTCACTTAGCAAAGTTTATTAGATTATTAGGGCTTTAAACCCTTGGGCTCTTTCGGTATTGAAATTAAAAAAAGAAAAACCCAAACATCTTCAACAAATTTAAGTGGCATAATTAGACCCTGGGCTTGTCTTACAGGCATTTTAGAATTATGAAAATGATTTAAATAGTATTTGCTTCCTGAGAAACTTGCTGAGTTTGACAGGGATGAAAGGAAGGCGGTTATGCTCCTTTGGTCTCCTGAGTTAATGGGGAAAGTGATATCTGGAACTGAAATAAATTTGCTATAGTTGTATGGTGAAATCACTCCCATAAGTAGTTAGCCATACCACACAGGGCCTCTCTTTCTTGGCCTAGTTAAAATGTGGGCACGACAGTGTTAGAGAAACATGGGGGTCTGTCATTTCTTTGCTCATAAAATCTATTTAGAGGAAACACTTACCTGGACTCCTTGAACTCGAATTCTCTGCTCATATCTTCTATACTAGGTGTATTAAGACTTTAATAGAAATATTCAATATTTTAAAGGTATGGTTTGTATACACTTTTCCTCAAGAGATTTCAATGTGCTTTATGTTCACTGATTATATTTTCAAGCATTTCCAGTTGAAGTTTTGTGGCACTCTTGTTATTTTTTCTTTTGTGTAAATGTAAACATGGGAGGGTTGAGAAGGTGACCTGTATTAGTCAAAATAAGGAACTCAGAACTGATCTGAAGCTTTGCCTATACGATGTACATGGGAGAGAGAAGCTAGACAGAAGCAGTCTAATTATGCTTATTTGTTTGGGGAGTGGGGTGGACTGGTACTAATTTAGGCACCAGAATTCTGGACCATCAGACTTGGCATAACAAGAGAGAGGACTGTTTAAGAACATTGAATGCAAGTGTTAATTACATATGTCAACTTGGGCATTTTCTTCTATTGTATATTTATTTGGCATTAGACTAGGTTTTTAACAAATTATTAAAGCATAGTTCTTTAGAGACTATGTTAGAAATGTCCCACAAATAAAGCAGGACCACAGTTGGGCTTTTCCTTTTTATTTTGAAAGTGGTCAGAAGCCCGTTATATGGAAACTATAATAATGCAGACATACATCTGTACAGTGCTGTAAGTGTAACTGTAAGCGTAGCAGTAAGTGCTGAAATGGCAGAAGTGAAGGCAAGGCAGGAGGTAAATATTTTGTAAAAATTAATGATCTAGAGTGAACTCTCATTAACTTTTGGCTCTGTTAATTTGAATATTGTGATAATTTGACTTGGACTGAAGTTTACAAAAGAATCTGCTAAACAAATTAATAGTGTATATAAGATTTGTAGGAAGGCATGTTTAATTTGCTTGAAGGACTTGAGCAAGCCCATTAATTGGGGCTGCTAATTATAATGAGCTTTGCTTATTAAAGCAAATCTGATAGAAACTCTACTTAGAAACACTTTATTAGCAGTGATTTAGAGTTACTCCAGGTATGGAAAAAAATAATAAAAAGTAGTGTAGTGTTTAAGAGAATAGATTCTGGAACAAATTGACTTTGAGCTTGAATCTTGTTACCTAGGGGAGCACACTTAACCTCTCTAAGCCTCAATTTCCTTAAACAGGGATAATAAATAATAGGACCTAACCACACACACAATTGTTGTGAGAAGTAAATGATATGATGCTTGTAAAACTTAACTTAGAATAGTGCTTAGTATACAGCAAGTGCCCAGTAAATGTTAGCTGATGTTTGTTATTCTTGGAAAGTAGTTGTTAATCACACTTAACTAACTTAAACTATCCTTTCCTTTATCAGATCAATTTAGTGAAGATGTTCCAGGACAACATCCTGCTTGTTGAGCTAGCCACTCCTAAATTTGGATGAGAGGCCCTCTGGGGACAATAACTTAATAAATTGCTTTCCATATTCTATAGACCAAATGTACACATGGAAAGGGATGATGACCAGATTCAAAGGCTTTTTAGTTTCCCAGGAAGGAAATTCTAATTGAGCATATTTTATGTTATTAACCTAGTTGACCATGCATTGAGGTTGTGAAGGTATTTTGGATCCTGAAAAATACCAAGAGTTTATATGTCTGAATATTGTAACATTTCTAATATTATTCCTTTTCTGCTATCCCGTTGATACTACATAAATTATAGGTGTTTGTTTTGAAAGAAAAATTGGTAAATATTGGTAAATATAAAATAGGATATAAATACCACCCAGAATCCTAACACCTAGAGATGACCATAAGTTTTCTGGCTTTCTCTCTGCATATATTCAAATACACATATGTAGATTTTCTTACAAAAATGGAATCATACTGCACTCATTAAAAGCAATGCTAGTGATAAAGCAGAGAGTGTACATGTTATTTTCAGGTATGCCTTAAAATAGGGTGTTAATTGGTAATCATGAGGTGGACTTGAAAAATTGCATATAATTTTACATCTGAGAGTCCTTGATCTGTTTCTGTTAAGACCAATAGAAATTCAGCACAGAGAATATGGACTTAATTATCTTTATAGGTCCATTATTATTCATATTTGATGTCTGTGTGTATAAGTGTGTGTGTGAGACAGAGAGAGAGAGAGAGAGGGAGGAGGCAGGCAGGCTGCCTGTGTATCCTGGGTGGAGATTTCTCCCTGTTGTGTGGTCTAGTGACAAGAGCATTGGACTGGGAATAAGAAGATAGCAGCTTGTAGCTCTGACTCCATCATGACTCACTGGATGACCTTAGGCAATTAATTTCATTTCTCTGGGCCTTTGTTCATTTTCTCATATATGAAATGTGGGGTTAGACCAGATAATTTCTACAGCTGCTTGCAGCTTAGAGAATCGGAGTTGTTTTGTTTTTAAGTCAAAGTTGCCTGTCTGCCTGGAAGAACCTGAGGGTCTGTGGAGATTTTCCTAAAGAGAGGACAGTGATGAATTTCAATAGTTTCTTTGGCGCCAGATAGACCAAAGCTGTAATTTTTAGCCTATCAGGCATTTGACTTTTGAAAGTGCTAAATCCTCCATTAGGAATAAATGTGGAAGCTTCAGGTTATTTATTGTTATTTACACTTTCCATTCGTAACTGTCAGTGTCACAGGTTCTGTCGACATAACTGCGTCAATGAGGTTAGCTTTAATCAGTTTAGTGGCGGCTAAGTCACAAATATATCAAATAGCCAATCATAATGCAGGAGTCCTCTAAAGCCTGACTGAATTATTTATTTTGTTATGATGAAAATGTCTGGGCTTTATTGGTTTTTTTTTTTTTTAAGAACTTGATTCAGCTTGAAGTCTAGAAGATAAAAGATCAGTGATTGTCTCTTAGATTTTTATTCTGCCTTCCTTCAAGGCTTTTCATTTTTCACAAGCCGTTGTTAACACTTTTAAGTCAAGGTGAGAGAGCTGTGATATTTTTTATCCTAGGGGTTTAAGCATATGTGAAAAACTTTTACCTTTGATTTCTTGTTCCATTTCTGTCATGTGGAAGCTGTGTGACCTTGGACTAACCACTTAACCTGTTTGAGCCTCATTTTCTTTGTCTGTAAAATGGGGATAATCTTAGTCTTTTCTAAATCTCAAATTGTTTTGAGACACAAATAAGATAATGCTTTAGTTGTCATACAAATGTATGATAAACTTATGATTATCATTAAGTTTAGTGTTATCATTTAGGCCTTTAGTGAGTAGGTCTGACTTGATACAATAGATATTTGCGTGTGTGCATAACAGTCATGTCTGACTGTTTGTGACCCCATGGACTGTAGCCCACCAGGCTCCTCTGTCCATGGGATTTCCCAGGCAAGACTACTCGAGTGGGTTGCCATCTCCTTCTCTAGAGGATCTTCCTGACACAGGTATTGAACCCGTGTCGTGCTGAAAAATTATATGGAAGCCAATTTTATAAATCAAAACTCTTCTATGTCTTACATTATATCCTGATAATCTTACCCACAGAAAATTTTGTCCTCCAGAGGTCATTAAAAAAATAAAGGATTCAACAAACTTAAAATATACTCAGTACTGATAAATGAGCAATATTCAAATTAAACATGTGTACTGCAAATCATATTAAATACAGTGCTACAAATATAGCTCCAGAGACTCTGAAAAGGGAAATAATTCATCATGATTCAAAAATGCTCAGGACATTTTAGGGGATGGGTTGAGGAGGGTGGGGGAATGGGCCACGGGCAGTGCGAGGTCAGGGCGAGAAGACAAGAAGAAAAACATTTAAAATATAGCTGAACAATCCTCTCTGTGTCAACCCATGCAGCTATTACCAACCCCCACTGCACACTTATTATTCTTTTTCCAGACATCTTTAATACAGACAGTGAAACTATAGTAAAAATGTGGCTTTGTACTTAGAATAGAGTTGTATGGGCTCTCTAAGAATCACTTTTGTTTTCTTTTTTTTTTCTACCCAGCCATTGAGAGGCCCTGATTACCAGCATAACAGTAAAGAAAAGAGAAATAGTTAGAGCCAAAGCAAAACACAAAGGAAGCAAGATTAGAAAATGGAAAAGCATGGAGGGAGAACATTTGAGTATAGTAATACGGTCACTCGTAGGAAGAAACTGTTTCAGGTTTACATACTTAATTATCTCATGTTTAAGTTGAATCGGCTAATTAATTTTCCTGTGCTAAAGCAGATTTACAGGTACTGAGCATGTACTAACTGAGAGTGACACTTACTGAAAATTGAAGAGTTAGGTGGATTTATTCCTGATGTGACTGAAGCTGTGCTCCCAGGAATGATTTTTCAGGCTCATCTTATTTCAAAGTCCTTGGGAAGCTCATCCCATGGGGAAATACCAGCCTTAGGACCCAAACATATAGGTTCCTATTCCACCTTGGTCATTCTAGCTTTGGGACCTGCAGCCAGCGTGGATCTTTTGTCAAGCTTGCAGGTCTCTCTGCCACCTTGCTCAGGCCTGCCTGCTCCATGCTCCCTTCCTGTATGCTGTGCTGTGCTAAGTCACTGCAGTCGTGTCCGACTCTTTGTGACCCCATAGACTGTAGCCCACCAGGCTCCTCTGTCCATGGGGTTCTCCAGGCAAGAATACTGGAGTGGGTTGCCATGCCCTTGTCCAGGGGATCGTCCCAACCCGGGGATCGAACTTGCGTCTCCTGTATCGCCTGCATTGGCAGGAGGATTCTTTACAACTATTGTCACCTGGCCAAACTAGAAATGATGTGCTTTGGATGAAGGAGGAGGATTTCTGTCCCCTTCACTGAACTGACGCTCCTTGAGTATCTTCTTTGAGCCTATCTTTGTATCTCTGCCTCCTAACTGAGTGGGTAGATGCACATAATAGATTCTCAACACATGCTGGTGGAACTTTAATATCTCTAAACCTTGGGTTCTCATCTATAAAATGGAGCAGCTTCTTTTCCAATCTATCTTATTTAGGAGAATATGAAGATGTATATATAAAATTGCATATTAAACCAAACAGCACTGTACACTCATTCATGTAAGGGGCTATTACAAATTAGAGTTGTTATGTGTAATTCACATTTTAAAATTTAGGGCTATTTTCTTAATGGAACTTGATCAAGTTAACCTTTCTGAAGTGTAGATTGTCTGTCCAAAGAGGTGAGTAGATTACCACATTGGTCTTTTAACTGGACAGGTTGCAGGGGATTCACAAAACCCCTGAAATTGTATATAAAATGTTTTGTATATGTGACTTTTTTGGAAGAGAGAGCACATATCTCAAATCAGATTTGGGGGTCTATGTACCTCAAACAGTTGAGAACCACAAGGCTGACTAATCTCTAGATTTCATTCTCCTGTAATCTGATTCTATGAAGAATCCTAGTCTGAATAAATAGATTCAAAGTTCTGATTATTTAATGGACTTAAGTAAGTAGCCTCAGTTATTTTAACGGCACTTAAGTTAGAATTCCCAGATTTAATAATACCCATTTCAGTACTGATCGTTGGCATATTCTGCTACCACTCAGATTCCAACTTGGCTTGAGGGAAGAACTATTATTTCAAATGTTGCCTCCCATCTACTTTCTCAAATGTAGTTACTTTGTCCTCACCTATATTGCTTTTTAAGAAGGGCTGTATTTTGGTCTGTAGAATTAGAAACTTTACTCATGTTTGTCAACTGAGTGCAATAAACATTCCTTAAAGAAATAAAATAGCAATAGCAAAACTAAAGCCCAGGAGAGGCATTGGAGGAGTTGCACCATTTAGGAGCCCAGCTGTGTTTGTTCTGATCATAATGAAGCTACTGTATACCATTTAATTCTCTTGGGAAGTGATACAGTTAAAGTCCCAACATCTGTAGAAATAGCAAGGTGGATTCAACTTTGTTATGTACACTGAACTTTCTATTTTCATGAAGAGAGATGAGAGAAAAACTACCAGATGAGGAAGTATGGGCAGTTTTTACAGTGAGTAGAAGGAGGTAGTCTTCCAGTCTGTTTTAGAATCTTATTCATTGCTGGCACTGGAAGGAGAAGACTGCTAACCATGTGGGTGATCTCACCATTATCTTTGGGAGGAGAGCATCTCTAGCCAGTCACTTGGAATGATACAGTGGGAAGGAAAGAAAAAAAAAAACAGCCATTGACTAGGATGCAGAAGATAAGAGGTTTTTGTTTATGGCTCTGCCACTAAGCAGATAGTGTATCACTGGGCAAGTCTCTTCCTGATCCTGAGCTTCTTGGCCTAGTTATCATCTAGGGGCCTGTTCCAGTGTCAGTCACTCAGCTGTGTCCGACTCTTTGCGACCCTAAGGACTGTAGCCCACCAGGCTCCTCTGTCCATGGAATTCTCCAGGCAAGAATACTGGAGTGGGTAGCCATTCCCTTCTCCAGGGGATCATCCCCACCCAGGGATCCAACCTGGGTCTCCTGCATTGCAGGCAGATTCGTTACCATCTGAGCCAATGCTGTAGTTATTTTTAATAATAATTATAACAATAGAGTTTCCATATAATAGTCTACTGGGTGCAACTATGTTAGTGTTAGTAGCTCAGTCATGTCTGAGTCTTTGTCGCCCCATGGGCTATAGCCTGCCAGGCTCCTCTGTCCATGGAATTCTCCAGACAAGACTATTAGAGTCAGTTGCCATTCTCTTCTCCCGGGGATCTTCTTGACCGAGGGATCAAACCCATGTCTCCTGCATTGCAGGCAGATTCTTCACTGTCTGAGCCACCAGGGAAGTCCCCACTATGTTATGGGTTTTAAAATAAAATTGATTTACTTACAGTAATCCTGTTAGGTAGGTGGTATTATCTCCATTTTATGGATGAGGAAAACTGAAGTCCAGAGAGGATAAGCAACTTGCTCAGGTGCTGGCATCTGCCCACTCCTTCCTGATTTCTCTTCCCTGCAGCCAGTCACCACCAAATCCTGCTAGTTATTCCTCTTCACTATCTTTATCATCACTGCCCTGGTTTCAATGCTTAGCTCTAGTCTGGACTTTTAAACCACTTTGTAACTAATCTCTCTGCCTCCAGTTTTATATCCTTCCTCTAGTGTCTATCAGTTTTTAAGAAGTAACTCAGATATCATTTCTTTTAAGAAACCTTCCCTGTCTACCCCCTCCGCTGGATTATGTTACCTTCTTCTGTGTCCCATAGTACCTTGTTTATCTCTGGTCTGCTTCGTTAACGATATAATACTAGCCAATATTAACTTATTTAATTTAAATATTTAATCTAATAGTTGTCTACTATCTACCAAGTATAATACTATTCTAAGCTCATTATATCCATTAAGTCATCGAATCCTCACAGCAACCATATGAAGTGTAAGTAAGTAAGTGAGGTCGCTCAGTTGTGTCCGACTCTTTGCGACCCCATGGACACCAGGCTCCTCTGTCCATGGGATTTTCTAGGCAAGAGTACTGGAGTGGGTTGCCATTTCCTTCTCCAGGGAACTTCCCGACCCAGGGATCGAACCCAGGTCTCCCACATTGTAGACAGACGCTTTACTGTCTGAGCCATCAGGGAAGTCATATGAAGTGTAGATATTATTAATACCATGTTTTACAGATGTTCAGTAAGTTGCCAATGATCACAAAGCTATTGTGTACCAGAGCTGAAATTTCAAACCCAGACACACTTGAGAGCCTGGGTTCTCAGTCTCTGCTCTATACTGTCTTTTGCCTCAAGTACTGCCTTCACCAGGGAGCCTTCTATGGCTCTTTTTAAAATTACTTTTAAAAATAATTTGGATTTCATAAAGTCCAAATTAAAGTTTGAAGCTGAAAATGCACCATCAGGCACTTTTGATAGACTTCGAGGCTTCCCTGATTGCTCACTTGGTAAAGAATCTGCCTGCAATGCAGGAGACCCCAGTTCGATTCTTGGGTCGGTAAAATACACTGGAGAAGGGATAGGCTACCCACTCCAGTATTCTTGGGCTTCCCTTATAGCTCAGCTGGTGAAGAAGCTGCCTGCAATGTGGGAGACCTGGGTTTGATCCCCTGGAGAAGGGAAAGGCTACCCACTCCACTATTCGGGCCTGGAGATTTCCATGGACTGTGTAGTCCATGGGGTCACAGAGTCTGACATGACTGAGTGACTTTCACTTCCACTTTGATAGACTTGAAGCACTAAGTTGACCCCGGGATCAGATAATTCTATATTTCTATAAAGCTAAACACTTCAGAACATTTATACTTTCAGGAGACACATGGTTCCTATTTTCCAGGTAACAAAATTGTGGATAGAGTTGTCTTCCATTCACATTCTGATGAGGAAGACCTTGGTCCAGGAGGTGCTTTTTCATGTTAACCTTTTCTTTCAGGAAGCACAGAAAGTGTTTGGTGTCTAACCGAAGAAGCACTCACGAGTGATTTACAGGGGCGCTTTGTTGATTCAATCTAGTTATTTGATGCTGTCTCATTTTCTTTTCCTAAACAACTTGTGAATGAGCGTGTCTGGGAGGATTGGATAGAAAAGAACATGCATATCAAGGTTTTATTGCCTGGAGGCTTATGTGAATCAGCACCTTCATTTTACTGAGTTTCTTTTTGCCTCAAGTGCCAGATTTTCTCCATCTTTCTTCGACAATGTCAAGTAGTTCGGTAGGTGCATTACATAATTTTCATAGTGAGAACTGCTGTTGTTTATTACAAGAAGGCTTTGAGAAAGGGTTCTAATGAGACAGGATTGTTGATTCTCCCTGGGTTTTGACTTTCTAAGAAAGTCACTTATTCATAAATTGTCCCTCCACTTGGGGCTATGTACCACCCTGAGAACTTTTCTCCCCTGAAACCCCTTACCCTCAAGAGAGAGTGGGAATGACTTGAGTGGAGCAGGGAAGTTAAGTGGGTCTGGCTAGACTCCTTCACCATGGCCCTCTGTGAAGTCCGTGGAGGCTTGGCAAGAGCTTGAGTCCTTAGTTTTTGATATATTTTCAAATTATGCATGTTATTTTCTGAGATGGAGAAGCGTGTATAGTATTTAGATGTGCCTAATGCAAAAAAAAAAAAAGCAATACAGAAATATCTAGAGAGTGAAAAGTGAAAATAGAAAAGTTCTAAGTCCCCTTTTGTCCATCTCCCTCTGTCTGACTGGCTATGCTGACTGGAAATACGGTACAGTTTGATGTGTGTGTCCTTCCTAAACCATTTCCCATGCCTTTGTTTGTATATATGCACACTCACTAGTCACTCTCAATTTTTTCCCTATGTAAATGTGACCATACCATATGTGCTGTTTTACAATATAATTTTTCACTTCATATATCTTACGACGTTTTTCAAAATAAGTACTGAAAGGTTTTGTCCTTTTTAAAAACAATTGTGTAATGTTCCTATCCATGTCCTCTCCTGTTGGCACCTGGGTTTGTTATTTGCTTTTTTTGCTCTGACACACAGGGCTGAAGGGAATATGTTTAGTCATATCTTTTCATGCACTTGAAAAGTTATACCTGGAGCAGAAGCTGTCTAGGATATCCCTAGAAGGAGGACTTTTGGGTCCAAGGCAACATTTCCAGAGGCAACAGGCCAGTTTTACATTCTGTGTTACCTCCCAACATGCAGAGAGAGCCAGCATTTTCCATATGTCACTGGGGAAGCACCTAACTGATTGCTCCAGAGGACTGACCCTGAGCAATCTGCCTAGGAGACTGTCCTTCTTTCAGTGGCCCAGAAGTCAAGGACCAGCAAGGACAACTTAACATGGCTGAGCCCTGTTAAGTTGTCTCAAGTAGAAGACGGTCTTCTAAATCCTGCTGTCATACTATAGGCTGGAATTTTGAGGGCAGTTTTTGGTAAATGCCTCAAAAACTTTATTTCTCTGTTTTTGTTAGCCAGTCAACAAGTATTCAGGAGCATCTACTGTATGCCATATACTGCAGTGCATTTTCAGACACGCACATGGGATTATGCAGCTGTACTCCTCAAATATGTAGTCTTGTCTGCTTATGGATATGCTCGCCATTATTTTTTATGTCTTAATTAAGGGCTCATAGGAGAGATGCTTTGACTTAGATGGACTTTCAGTTGCATTTCACAAATAATATTCTTAAAGTGGGTTTGTTGTTTGGGTTTTTTGTTTGTTTGTTTTTTGTCTCTTTTCATATAAATCACTGTCTATAGAAAAACATCAAACTGTTTTCACAGAAGGCAGGGAAATAAGTTGTTTACACATCACCATTTGATTCTCTTTACCCTCCTCATCCTCATGACAAACATCTCAGCCACCCAAGTGAAGTTATTTTAAACCTCCAAGCTATCCATGCAAACAAGACCCCTACAGCTAAGGAGTTTGGAGCAAGAAAGCATGGGGATTGTCTGCTATTTTTGTAGTCTCTCTTCTGGGTTCAGAATATTTTTTCCTGTGTTAATTCACTACCAAGAGGTTTGGTTTTTGTTCTGTGTCCTTTTTCAGTTCTATAAATTAAGGAAGGTGGTTCTATAATGTCACAGTATCTCAGAGTTGATAGGGAGCATTAGAGGTCCATCAAATGCAGCCCTCCTGCCTTCGTGTGACTCCTCTGTACAATGTATTCTGAGCCAGTTATCATTTGGTCTTGGAGTGAAAACCTCCTCTGATGAAGGAATCCTGCCCTTTAAGAAGCAGCCCGTTTGATTTTTGGTCAGCTTTAATTGCTAGTTTTTATGTTAGTTTGGGGCAAAGTCAATCTCCTTGTAACTCTTTTGCCATACTAGTCACTCTCATGTGGATAAGCTTCTATTTGGTGACTAGTCCCCTAAATTGCAGTGCCCAGAATTGCCCAATACAGAGCACAGAGTAGCCTCCACCTCCTATGGTCTACATCAGTTAGTTCAGTTCATTCGCTCAGTCGTGTCCGACTCTTTGTGACCCCATGAATCGCAGCACGCCAGGCCTCCCTGTTCATTACCATCTCCCAGGGTTCACCCAGACTCACGTCCATCGTGTCCGTGATGCTATCCAGCCATTTAATCCTCGGTCGTCTCCTTCTCCTCCTGGTCTACATATGATTCTTTTATTGAGGCAGCCAGCCTAAGACACTATTGAGTCAATGAGTGTTGATCTTAAAGTCAAGCAAAATTCTCCAAATTGATGTCATCAGCCTTCATCCCATGTTTGGGTGTTGGTCTTATAATATAATAATATCTTGTCAAATTTCAGCTAAAAGTGTAGCCTGTTGAGATCACTAGGATTTCAAAATGAGTTAACTGTGCCTTCCAGCTTCATGCAGTTTGTAAATTTGATCAGTGTACCATTATGCCATCATACTAGCCATTGATAAAAATGTTGAGCAGAGCAGATCACGTAGGTTCCCCATCAGAAATTTCCTTTTGGATTGATATTAGTCTATTAACTAGCACCTTTGGATACAGCCATTAAAGCAGCGAAGGAACTAGCTAGCAGTATTCTTTCCAATCTCTAATAATCTGTCTTGGACATGACTGTTCACTTTGTTCTCAACCCTCTTGAAATCCAGAAGCAGTATATCCACTGTTTTCCCTTAGTTTTCAGTCCAATACTCCCATCATAAAAGGAAATGAGGTTGCTCTGGCATGACTTGTTCTTGTAAAACTATGCCAGCTTCTTGTGATTGCTTATTTCTTTGCTCACAAATCTGCTTGATGCTGTGTTCTGAAATCCTGCTTGAGACTGATGTTAGACTGATGAGATTATTATCTGTGACAGCCACCTACTTTTCCCCTTCAAGGAATATGGGAACCAGAGGGGCTTTGTTTTCTGGTCCCCCCTCACCAGTGTTTCCCAAATGCTCTTTTCTTTGTCACCTTTTCCTATGCTGGGCTGACTCTCCTTCCCATCCCTTCAGAACACTGCCCTCAGTTTTCCTAGGTGACACCTACTTAGTATGCTAATGGGTGCTAATGGACTAAAATGTATTCAACAATGAGTAATCTGTTTGCTTTCTGAGCAGGGCTGAAATCCCAACTTGTGATTAGGATGGTGGTAATTTTAGGCATCATGGCGGATATTAATGTAGTGTGGGAGGCTAAAACCTTTTGTTGCCTCTCAAATAGGTGACTGCCATTTAAACTCCATGTATGGCTTTCTGCCAATTGTGTTGGGGGCAATTTGAAGCGAAATTGATTGGCTAATTGCTTGTGGTCATCCGGCTTTTCAGCTGCCCGTGTAGCATCCCTGGAGGTAATTAGCACTTCCAGAATTGGGGGTGAATTGGAGTTATTCATGGTCATGGCTTCTGTTGTGGGAGCCAGGGCAGCAGTAGCTTAGTTATGAGTGAATCAGTTTTACTTTAAAATGATTACTGAGGATTGATGAGTTTCTTTAACAATTTTAAAAAATCCATTATGGAGGAGTTTGATATACAATTGCCTTCTAGAGTCATTTAAAGTGGCCAGTTGGGTTCTATATATTGTGTGATAAACTCATTGGTAGGAAATAGCTTCAAAAATGTTGAGCATTTTCCAAAAGCGACTGGAATTTCAATTGCAGCCCTATAACAGCACACATAGTGGAATATTTTTCAGCCAGTGTTATGCTAAACAGTATAGAATATATTTTTCATTAAGAATGTCTTCATATGTAAATGTCATGTAAAAACCACTGATATCTGTATGTGATCCCCAAATTTAGAATCATCAGCACTTCAAGGTGATTGCTCTCTTTTAAAAACAATGTTCCTCATGAAAAGATGCTCAACATCACTCATTATCAGAGAAATGCAAATCAAAACCACAATGAGTTACCATTTCACGCCAGTCAGAATGGCTGCTATCCAAAAGTCTACAAGCAATAAATGCTGGAGAAGGTGTGGAGAAAAGGGAACCCTCTTACACTGTTGGTGGGATGCAAACTAG